>NW_024884733.1:18367540-18602762 GCF_019232065.1 Centrocercus urophasianus | reverse complement strand
CCCCACAAAAACAGCAAAACACATACAAAAATATGGAGAGGGTAAAATGGTAACTAAGACCACCTGAAAGGCTTTCGTAGAAACGACACACTGGAATCAAATGGATGTAATATTAAATTATAACAAAAAAATGCTGTAATAAATCCTACTGTCAGTAGATGTAATAATGCTTACAGCTTGGATAACAAAGATGCACTTAACTGGCCATAGAAGAGGAAGAAGGTCATTTCTTAACTAAAATAATATAAAATGTCTTAAGGTTTATTTAACTAACTATGAAGGGGAAAACTACAGTTCCAAATGCACCAGCTGCCATAAGTGAAGTTAAACTTACTTTCTGATCAGCCACTCATTAATTTAAACAGTGCATCCTTTCAGAGAAATAAGAGAACAAAATAGGAAATCATAAAGAAAGAAACATTCTGTAAACAAATGTAAGTTAGGGCAGATTTGTCTGGCTTCCAGACAAAAAAAAAAACAACAAAAACTACCATTTCACAAAACTAAGAGAAACCAACCCAACCCACCTTACCTCTCATGTATGCATGAGATGGTATAGGTACAAGAGTATTTTACTTGCTGTGCAACTAAGGAATCATTAAGATTTAAAAAATACACATTAATGTTCTTAATATTATTCAAATTGAATATCACCAAGTACAACTCCAGCAAATATTCATTATTTGTTAAGTATTAATCTGTGGAGTAAGTAATGAGTGTGGGTGATCAGTGTCATGGAACTGAATTAGCATCACATCTGTAACATGAAGGACACCTCAAAGGTATCATGAACATTATACAGTTGATTCTGCTACAAATTATTAGCTTAAGATCATTAACCAAATTGCTTGCAACCCATGCGGGAAAAATAGTCCAGTGAAGCAGTCTGCACTACTGCTACTATCTGCCTCTATTAATTGCAACAACATGTTTTAGATTCATTTCTATTTACTTTCACTGGACACTGAACTGATAGTTTAACTGGAATTGACAATGTGATTATTATAAATTTCTGGTAGCACAAAGCAAAGCTGTATGTAATACCAACTGCCTTTTGCTTGGCTTCAGATTTCTGCTGTGCTAAGGGTTAATGGCTTTGATATTGCTTTCACGCTGCTAGATATGTCTGTCTTGCACATTCTGGAATGAGATGAAAGCCTGTGCTCACATGCACGTTACGAAGCTTTTTGGAGAGAGTGTGCATCTCTCCCTTTTCTGTCATAAAACAAGTCATCTTGCTGTACTTGTTCATGTCCAGGGATCCAGTCTGAGCCTAGCCGGGCAGGAAGGAAGCACTGCCCTCTCTGAGCAGCCTTAAGCAGTCTGCCACATGCACATGCAAGGACTCACTTCTGCCTATGATGGATATCAAGCATTTTCCTCTTGTTTCCCTACACCAGCAGCCAGATTGCAGTGCACAGATAGCACCACGACTCCTGCAGAAGCTGCAGTGCTGCTGCTTTTCCTTGTGGCTGCTCAGCAGCATCTGCAAAGGATAGAGACAAAGCTTAATGCAGTTTATAGTAACACCAGTTCCTGTCTGTTGGATTCTCTGCAGCGCTGAAAGGTTGGTTTCTTACAGGGATCTCTGTGTTCTTACATATGCAAGGAAAATTCAAGGTGTTGAAGAGATCCCTTTAACGTCCTCCTTCTTTCTCTCCCTGCCCCCCTTCATGGGCCTTCTGGAACTCAAAGAAACCTAGAGCTTAATTCTGAGCCTTCTTTTAACTGATATGAATAATTTTTGCTTCAATTATGGAGTCAGATCATTTTCCTATGAAGAATCCTCATTTGACTGCCAGGCCATTTCCCATCTGTGATAATTTGCCTGAAAATTGGCATTTGAAATCCTTTAATTTATTCCTTTGGGCACCGCTTTTAAATCTAGTGTGTTGTTTTTTTTTTCACCTCCTCTCTCCACTTTCAATTGCTTTAATTCAACTGCAAAGAAGCAGTTGTTGCTACTTACATTTGCTGGGGCGTAAGGAGGACTTGATGCACATAGGTGATAATATAAACTGCATGGGAGATAGCGATGCCCTTTAGTTCCTTATACCCAAATCTCTCTTCATCACCTTACTAACTTAGTAACAAAATGCTTAGATGGTTTGGAAAACCGGGCTGGAATGCATGCCAAGGAAATGAGCTCCTGGGAATAGAAGACAAAAAAATTATCCAAAAAACTTAAGGACTGCTGGTGCAGCATGTTGCCCATCACTCAACATGTTAATTGCGTTTTGTTCACCCTTCAAAGAACGAATTGTTTGACAAAGCAAGTCAAGCACCTGTGGTTTCAGCGGGTTGCTTTGTAACAGCCCTGTTTGTAAAGGGAGAGGTTGACCGGAACACGGGATGGGATGGCCATGTTTTTCTGTCTCGTTTCTTTTGAGACAAACACTGCTTGCTGTATTTTCAGCTTTTGCTGTGGGTGGATACCATCTGTGGGAAAATGTGCACTGAAGAGGCAAACAGTGGATGACTGACATTGGGTACAAGCACTTACGCTGCTGCTGCGCTGGCAGGCGATTAGGCAGGAAGTAGAGTATATTTTACAAAGGATCTTCTCTCGATTCCTCCCAGCTGTGATATTAATATGCATGCGAAGCCTGACAAAATACTGATTAATGTCCAGTATCAGTCAGTGATAAAACAGCATCTGTTTTAATGTTAATAAATGAGGTGGCAAGCAATTTCCGCATAGAAATTACTCATGCATTTCATTTGCTGGTGACACAAGCTAATTGCAGAGTTAGAAGATAACACAGTACAGTTAATTTCAGTTATGCTGTAGTTGCTCAGGCCAGAATTCCAATCCAAGCCTTAATAGCATGATATCTGGGGGAATCCAGAACTGCCTCAAAAGGAAAAAGACTTCAGACAAAAAGTGGTAGGTATTGAACAGCCTTTCAGTGTTCCTAAACCTAAAATGCATTTGGACCTTTAAGCCTCAGAATATCAGAAGAAAACAAGGCAGGAGGATGTGAGCCAGATGCGCTATCAGCACAGCAGCCTGACAGGCTCATGGTGCAGTACTGGGCCTGAGCAGTTAATTTAGTTCCTCTGTGACTGCATTTATTCAAAGACTGCTGGAGATAAGATTTCAACTTCACTAATTATAATTTTAAAGCAGTAAATTTCCATCACGCAATATAGGTTTACCCTGGAGAACACAAGTAAAACCCATCTAGAGTGAAGAAAAGAAGCCTAAATGAAAGGCAGGTGTCTGTGTGTTTAGTAGTTGTAAGAAAACATAAGCGTTTCCTATTACTTTTACAGTAATCATACAAATGATTCATTTTAGAGATTGTAACAAGAAGTCCAATGTCTTAAGAGAAACTTATATGAAAATGAAACTGAAGATTGAGATCTAATAGTTGTACCTAGAAAGAATGTACAGAAAAGGGTATTTTTTTACATTAAAAATACACCGTCTGTAGGTGGGAAATTAAAAGATTTCTTTTTGCTCTCTTATGTATTCCAGTGAGAATACATACAGTACAGTTAGAATCCATCTTGTTCTGGAAACACAATATTATTGTTATTCTAGTGTGGTAAGATTGATCGCCCTGTTGTGTTACTGGGAAGCTGGACTGATTGAATTAAAATGTTAATTTACAGTACAAATGGAAAGCAGCAGTAATATCATACGTTACCTCTGCGCATACAATATGGATAATGGTAAAATAAGAAGAATTAGAGAATTGCATAGGTGACAGAATTACACAGTAAAAATAATGACCAAGACAGAATAGTGACAGATTGTGGATGCGTTCAATTGAATTTGAGCTTAAATATTAGCTCTTCAAAATGAAAATAATCAACTCAATATTAGAGCTGACAGCCCTGACTCTGTGTGAGATTTCTTGCTCTGTTGTGCAATTCTTACTCGACTCAGGTTTTCATATAGAGCACTAAGGCTTTACTAAATGGCAGTATTTCAATCAATCAACATTCTGCTACTTTTTCTGCCACTACAAAATACTTTGTTGGTATTAACTGTTGAGCGCTGTACAGTTGGGTTATTCTGTCTAGGACAGTTATCTCTCCTTGAATTCAGGACAGAGACAGCTGTATGAGCTCCTGTCAGTCTGTGCTCAAAGCAAAAGAACATAATGGGTATAGTTTAATGTAGAGAATAAAAGGAGAGTGAACCACTGTGGCTTATTACATTACAAACACAATACACGTGTCTCTTACAGAATGCAACATCAAAGCACTGATGTTAAAACTGTTAAAATGATCTTTATCCTAAATATTTCATGAGTCTTTGGCGCATCCTATGTGACACCATAACTGCTGGTTAATGCTGATGGGCTCACGAGGTCAGTGTGAATGGCCTGAATTTCCAGCTCACATACACACGTGAAAGTTGCCATTTTACAATAGCAAACAACTCGCTCAGGCATTGGATCCTTGATATAAAGCCAGGACCAGCAGGCTGTGTCGCTCACCTGGCGCGCAGATGTGCTCACTGAAGTTGTGCACTCACACCCGTGTGCACCAAGCTGCGAGTGTTCAGCTCAGCTGCTGTGACACAGATAACCAGTGCCCCTCCATCTTTCTTTTCCCTTTCTTTCCCTATTTCAGTAAATACCTCTGCAAAGCTTTTTACAAATCACTATCTAGATATAAATCTCTTAAGCAGTTTGCTTCAAATTTCAGAGTAGTAGCACAGCCCTGCAGCACTCTCCCTTATTTCTGAGCTACTGCTGTCCTTTATTTAACCGAGAGGAGGAGATTAAAGGAAGGAGCAAAGAAAAAACCTCTGCCACATTCTGATGTGTTAAATATTCAGGAAAAATGCAGATACCTGAAAATGCAGTTTAACTGGGAGTAAAAGTAGATTTGAGCCCATCAGCTTATTAAAGATAGCATCTTTTCAATCAGTAAAATAGAACATCTGGGGCTTCCATCTATTTCTTTTTTCTCTCCCGCAGGGATCCTAATCATCTTTCAGTACCTTATCATTATTATGAACCTTTGGGACCCGATGAATGCACAATGTACATTTCTCACGAGCGGGGACGAAAGGGCAGCCATCATCGTTTCATCACAGAGAAACGAGTGTTTGAGAACTGGGCGAGGACATTCAATATTCACTTCTTCCAGCCAGACTGGAAACCAGAACCTCTTACTGTAAATCACCCCGAGATTAAAGCAGCGGTCTGAGGGATGAATGCATAAGACTGCAACCACAATCACCGACTGTATCAGCCACCAGGGTGTTGGACCTTCTGGGACAGCAAGGCAACTGACAGCAAAAGGGTAACAGGATTTGCAGCTGATAACTGCAGCAAGTCAGGAAGTTCCGATGAAGGAGTGCATCCAGGGTACTTTCTTTTGAACTGTGTGTTAATCCAGTCTTTGGGCCATTATCTGACTTCCTGTACGTGTGTGTGATTTGTGAAAAGCAACTCGGTATCATTAACGGGATGGGTAATTCATTATGGTTTTTTAAAGTACAACACCACTGAATTTTCATAGTGAAAACTGACAGTATTTATTTAATGGAGGTTTTTATGCAACCTAGGCCAGTATTTTTCTAGTTCACAGTTCTGTGGGTGTTGATCTTTCATAATCTTTCAAATCCAAAATTAATATTGCTGATGGTTTGAAAGGCCTAGCTTTTTATTTATAAAATTTGTTTGAAAAATATGATTCTATATAGCATGTAATTAATATTTGATCTGGAAATGTTTCATTTCTTTTAAAAATTTTGGGCTCCATTCCAGCCTAAAGCCTTTAACAGCAAGAATGGTCCCATGTGCAGATCTAGCTAACTTTACATTCTGGCATCTCATGTTAATATGAAAACGGTAGTGGAAATTCTGTTTGGTATTAATGTGAATTTGCTGCTGTGCTATCAAACTGCTCTATTTTAATCTAGAGGTGGGGGGAAGGAAGGCAGAGTTCATCCCAAAGAAATCAGTTTACAGCACCATGTTCTCAGTGCAGAAGAGTCCAACTACAGCTGAGGGGTTGTGTTTGGTTTTGCTTGTTGTGGTGCTGCAGAGGCTGAAGGAGCAGCCTTCCTGAGGCAACAATCTGCAGAACAAGCAACGACAATTTGTAACAACGGCTTTCAACAACACAACCAAATTTCTAAAACCAGGAAGCTGTGCCACAGTGTACTACAGGACCAGCCAAAAAGAGGGTAGTGCCACACCTGTGTAATCCATGCCTTCCACTGTTCCAAGACCACCACTGACCTCAGAGATCCTGGACTGCACCGAAGCTGGGATGCAGAAAGATTTCCATGAAATTGTCTCCCTGAGAGCAGCGAAGTTACACCTGCAGTATCTGTGTGACGTACGCAAGCCTGGCAAACACAAGGAGTGGACAATGCTAGTTCTGCATGTGGAAGCTCACACTGTGTCTTACTGGGTTACACTTGGCTTGTGAATAAAGAGAATTTCATTTATGCCATTATTTCTCCTTTTGCCTCACAAATACAAAATCTCTAACTGCTCCTGTTGATTATTTTGAAGAAATTATTGCATGAAACACACTGACAAAGGTGTCTCTCATTGGCCAAATAGTAAAGCCAGAACAAAGGTACTGAAGCCTCTAAACCCAATGAGCTCAACCTCAGAGACAATACATGGAATTGGAACCAAACTCAGTATCATTTAAACTCAGTTATGACATGTTATGACTTCGTCTTCACAAAATGTCACAGCAACAGCTGCAGCTGCCCAGCAGATGCCCTAGTTCTCTAGGGACAAATTGCAGTAAAGCACCTTGTCAGAGGTAGAACAGCGTTACCCCTGTAATGCTGTGTAAGAGAACCACTCTCCTTCATAGAAAGGCTTGGGTTGGAAGGGACCTCAAGGATCACGAACCTCCAACCCCCTGCCACAGGCAGGGCCACCAACCTCCCCATTTAACATTAGACCAGGCTACCCAGGGCCCCATCCAAACTGGCCTTGAACACCTCCAGGGATGGGGCATCCACAGCCTCTCTGGGCAGCTGTTCCAGCACCTCACCACTCTCTCTGTTAAAGAACTTCCTCCAATATCCAACCTAAATCTTCCCTCCCTCAACTTAAAACCGTTTCCCCTTGTCTTGCCATATCTACCCTTTCAAAGAGTTGACTCTACTCCTGTTTGTAGGTTCCCTTTAGGTAATGAAAGGCTGCAATGAGGTCACCCTGTAGCCTTCTCTTCTCCAGGTTGAACAAGCCCAGCTCCCTCAGTCTGTCTTCGTAGGGGAGGTGCTCCAGACCTCTGACCATCTTTGTGGCTCTCTCTGGACCTTCTCCAACAGCTCCCTTCCTTGCTGCAGCACTCCCCACTATCACAAGGTAAGAAATAAAGTGCAACCTATTTTGCCTTGGAACTTTTCTTTTAGTGCTTTTCCTGCTATACATCATTCACCACACAAAATTAATACAAATCCCTGCTTCTGCCAATTACTTGTGACCCATCTCTTGCCAGCTGATCTCTAACTGTCCCTCATTCAGTGATTATATTTTATCCCTTCCACTTCGTTTCACAGAATTCTACGAAGAACAGAATGGGTTTTGAACTGATAGTAATTTGCACATCCCTTTCAGCATGTGTACTGGGGCATGTATCCAACATGTATTACTTGAATTGATGAACTCTGTCAAATTGATTTACAGATCATTTCTAATGTGACTGCAAGAGATGGTGCAGATCACAGTAGGTACTGTGATTCCACAACCCTTCTGTTATTTGATTAGTGATACAATAAAAAGATCTTTTCATATAGTAAGCTTTTAGTTTTCCCATTAACTGAGAGCTGCAGGACCTACATTCTAAATGTTCAGATTGTGATGTTTCTGGTAAAAATAGATTGTTTTAAAATAGATTACGGTGATCTACTTACAGTGTTCAGCAGGACTCCCAAGATTGTGTTGTGCTCCATGTGCATGCCTCCTGCCTGAAAGACTGGTCAGCACAGAACAGATCAGGTGAACTATTAAGAATCTGAAGAAGAAAGGTAGGATAAACTGATATTAGATCGTCTGACTTTCAACAGAGTAAAACTAGTAGTTGTAAATATTCCTTCTTCAGTTTCTGTAAATAGTTATTATCAGTACATTTCCAGTCTTTTTAAAGAACAAAAAACCCCAAACTCAGTCTCATCAGCTTCCTGTGACGGTTCAGCATTCACCAGATTACGGAAAGTATGGAGGTGTATTTCCTAAGTCACACCCACATGTATAAAGCTTAACTTCTGTAAAAGGAATTTGATGAAGTCAAGAAGGCAGCAATTAAAAAAAAAAAAACGATCACAAAGACTTAGAGGGAACATAAATCCAGTCTGAAATATGGAAGTTGTTACAGGATGGCAAACAAATTGGTAAACTTTTTAAAATGCTGCAATTTCAATTGTTTAAAAATACATGAGTAATTTATAAAAAGCAATACATTGAACTATAGCATATCCTGCTACTTTTCAGCTTTAAGCAAGGTTTTATGGCCTAGTGATAAACAGATTTATGATTAAAAAAATACTGCCAGGCCAAGGATAAGTAGTGCAACCAGAAGCTGTTGCCGTTCTCTAGTTTATGCTGTCATCTTACACTCATCACTATAATTTGACTGATTCATGATCTTCATTATGCATCATTTTACATATTAAAAACTATTGTAAAACAGTGTTTACACACTAGAGCAGTTTTAAGAGGTGTGTTACTTTATCTCTGAACTTTCAGCATACCATAGCTTTTTATGCTGGGTTTAATCTGAGCAGCTGTTTTTTGCCCTAAAGAACCATAGCTGTTATGCCATACCATGGACAGCTGGAATTGAGATCAACTGCTGAAGAAACTAAGTGTCAAGTTTTCTGAAGCAAGTAGACAAGAACCAGGTGATGAGTCCACCTGGAGCTCCACAACTGGTTTTGCAAGGCTGCACTTCAAAGGCTTGCAAAGAAACTGTGGTACTACAGCACAACAGAGATCTTCACTCAAGGAGCCCATCTGAACACAGGAAACAAAAGTTAAGAGAAACATCCTCAGATTTCCTGTCAGGACAAGGTTACAAGCAGAATTCCACGGGAAAATGTCAATATATTTGTGCTGCTTTTCTGAACTGCTCCCTTGACATCTATCCTAGGTCACACCTAGACACAGTATGTAGAGGCTAGACTCTAAATTAAAAAGCAACAGACATTTCTGTACAGGATGAACATTAACTCGTGTGCTGAAGCCCAGTCACAGTCTTGCCACGCTCACACTGTGCCAACGCAGAGCAGTGGCACATGCCAGGCAGCCATAACATCCAACAGTAACTGCATTTTCATTTTACTGAAAGCAATGTGAAAGCATCTAGCTCAGATGGAGAGCAAGACTGGACCCTACTTAACAGTCAAGGAAAGCTATCTTAATCATTTCTCATTTCTCAGAGCAGATTTATCTCCTTGAGGAGATGCACAGTGATATTTAAGTCTGTCAGCTTCTTTAAGCAACCAAGACAGACAACCATTAAGATAACATCAGTGGCTTTTAGGACACAAAGTACTTCCTAAAGCATAGAGAAGATAAAAGGAATAATGCATATTTAGCAGGATATAAGGTGTTAGAAATTCGTTGACTTCGCTTTGGCCATCAGATCAAGCTAGAGCCTATTAGTTATAATCCAAACACACAACATGATCCAAATCACCACGTGAGTCTAAGGGAAGAGCTTTGGTTAGGATGGTTAGCTTTTGGTGAGGATGTGTTCCCCTCATTCCATCTCTGCCCTAATCAAGCTGCACACAATGCCAAAACCAGAAGATGTTACCAGTATTCAGTGTGTTGTTCATTTGTGTAGGACAAAACTGGAATATCTCCACTGCAGCTTTTTTTTACTTTAAATACAGCTATACACTTCTAGACAAGGAGTATACCATACACTAAGAGGCTTCCCCTGGTCACTTAGTTGCAAATCCTGTTGCACACAAGCAGCAGCTACGCAGAAATAAGTGATAAAAGCAAGTGCAGAAGATGGGGACAAGTGTGAAGGAGGCTATGCAGAAGAGCTGTACAAAATACTGCCGTGCACTGTCACAATATACTGACAATTCTGCTCAGTGCTCCTCTTGCGTTATAAAGACCACAGGAACCTAAAATCATCGCAACTTGAGCCACCGTATTTTGAGCTACACACGTAACCTGGACACACAAACCAGCACAAAAACAGTAAGCAACTAACAAAAAGCAAACAGCAATAGCTAATACTTAGTGGTGTTCTTCATTGGTAAATATCAAAGCATTTGACAAAGGAAGTAACTATCGTTATATTAGAACCAAAGGTGAAGAAAGCACAGGGTCAAAACCAATGGAACCAATAAATGTGTAATGTATGCCAGCATTATTCCAGCATGTCATTTTGCAGGCAAGGAAAGAAATACATTTCCTAGTTCCAATTAGTTGACTTTGACATAGGAACAAGCGTGACATGCCACAAACCTCCCCAACAAAATACATCCCAGCAGCTGTGTCACCAAAGAAATGATTCAGTGAGCAGTGTGAAAAAAATCTTACTGGAAGAAAGAGCATCTATGCTAGAGCTTTGCCAGCATTGCTCTTACTCTGCAGAGACAGCCTGTTTCTGGTAGTGCTTATTTTGTTGAAGGGCCTCCTGCAAACAATGCTACCAAAATAACTTGTGTTGATACAATCCACGCCTCTAGGAAGCCTGTTGGCCAGAGCAGCAAAAATGACATGCCTGTACTGTCAAGGCTTCAGTGAGCTGTCTGTATACACAGAACAAGCAACACAAACAAAAATCTAAAATTTGCACGGATAGGGAAACACAGCAGAACTAAACATTAAGAGCTGTATGTGTTTATAAACTTTGAACTGAAACCTTAAACGCTATCAATTTAATCATCAAACAAGGCAGAAATCCTCATTAAGGAGAAAAAAGTGACTTATTTAAAATAACTTGCAAGTGAAATCAGTGCTATGAAATGCTGATTTCAGAGCACATTACACAGCATATTCAAGTTTTCATCATAAAACCTCAATACTTTCAAGACATGTTTCCCTACAGCATGTTATTTTTGGAAGTTAATGGAAAGAGATAAAGCAGAGAGAACAGTGGAGCACACAGAGCAGAAGATATCTTCCAAAAGAAACATTTCTCCTTTTTATTTTTTTAAATAAAAAATTGCTTTTCAACACCCCAAAAATACAAAAACTCCATTATGCTCATTACTGTAAAGAAGTGCTGAAGTTACGGTTGATGAGACACTTTCATTACGCACACTATTTTCTGTAGTTCATAACTTTATGGTTCTGTTAGCCTCTTGGGTGAGATACTTTATGCTTGTCTTCAGTCCAGAGGTGAACTCATCCAGAAAGCATAATTCTCCCAGGTCACAAAGAGCTCTCTGACAGAGTTGGAAGACCTATACACAGGTAGACTGAGTTTTCCGATGCTCCCAAGCTTTGTCCCCAAATTGTCCTATACACAACACCTTCCTGCCCCATCACCATGCAGATCCTCTCCACTCATGATAAATTCATAGTTGAGTCTGGTCCTTGCTTTTTCACACACCACTGGGTTAGGGCTACGTACAACTCAGCTCTGCTTTAGCACACACCAACGCCCATCTGCAGGGCATTAGGCCATGAGATTCGTGTTCATGTTTCCAGGATGTGGTACCAGAGAATGGAAATCCCTGACTGCTGAACAGAGAGAAATGGATTCAATTTGCACTCATTTGCTTTGCTATAATCAGTAATGGAGACCATTTTTTAGTGAAGGTAGAGCGACAGGTCACTCTCTAGAAGAGTTATACTCTATATACTCTATGCTATACTATCGTAAAAATACTTCTGATGACTCTGTTACCTTTGCTTATGCTAGGATGACAGCATTTCTTGGTAATATTCAGATAAAAAACAAAAAATATTTGGCTGGTTGAGACAATTTAAATGCTGTGTCATCACTTCTCAGACTTCCTTCACTGATTTGCGAGGAATCTCACTTCTCAGTCTATTACAGAAGCACAGTTTAAATTCTGCATTTGTGTAAATGTTTGGACATGGTCATACGAAACTGCTCTAAATGCATGCAATACTTTAAAGACCATTTAAAAATGAAAGGAAGTGCAGAGGCATAGGAGAACGCATACAGGAGTACAAGAGCAGTTAACTTACCATTCTTCAGTTGAATACTGTTTCAATACATGATTCTGAGAGAGCTGAAATACTGAAATGAAACAATTATTTTTATCAGCCACCAGTGTTGTAAACAACATCTACAAAACCCATTGCAGACAGATCAGTCCAGCTACACAGCAAAAGGTGCAGGCATACACATACCAAATATTGCAAGCATGAGTGTGTTTGGTTCACAGACCTACCTATACAGACTCTCAAAATGTCAAAATTAATTCTGCTCTGTAAGTTTCTATGCAAGGAAACATAAAGGAGCTGTCAACTTGCCTATTTTCTCAATTCCATTACAGAGATCATCTGTGCACAACGCAGAAAGCATCTGCACTGCACAAGCATATTTTCTGGCCTGTAAAACACGAATGGTGTATAAGAATGTCCTCATTTGTTCCTGGAGTCCAGATCCCAAGTGAGTTTGAAGGGCTGTCAGCGGAAAAGATACCAACTTAAAAGAAATAAATATGTAATTGCACAAACACATTTACAGACAGCAAGAAGATATTTCTAGAGTTGTTTTCAGGCTAAACAAAGAATAAAACATATTGTATAAAAAATAATGTGTAGAATAATGTAGTACAGGCAACTTTATGGTGACTCTGAGAAACATGTATTCCAATCCCTTACTTTGTGCTTATAAAAACATTAGAAAAGCCCACGGTGTAGTTTGTCGCATTTTAGTGTAATTGTTGTTCTCACTTCAGTTTAATCACCTTCACGGGCACATTTAGCAAGTGCTTCTATTTCTAAATTGCATTTTAATAACCTACCTAATTGCCTCCTTTTCCCTAAGCAGATAAGTTTTAAAAAGACAGAAAGTTTGGTATCTGCTGTTTCTTGCTGACATTTGTACCCAACATTTCCTGCAAAAGATGGTAGAAAAAAAATTCAGTAAGTGCTGAGGGCTCCCAGTAACTCTAATTCAAACTGAAGCAAGGCAGAAAGCTCTATCAATTTCACTTCAGCCATTTTTAATATGTGACAAAGCCAGCCCATAAAATAAATATTTGATTAAAAATATTCATTACAATAGAAAAAGAGGATCAAAGGCTGGATTAAAAAATGGAATGCAAGCAAATCCTCTAAGAACAAATTCTGCAGGATTCATTTTTCTACAGTATCTACACATTTCTCTGTCTCTGTATTTCTGCAGCAGCCTACAACAGATCTCAGTAGGTTGCTGTATGAGAACGTATAGCTTCTTGCATTTTAAGAGAAATAACCCTGGCATCATGTTTTGCATATGAACCTACTGATTGTGAAAGATCCAACCCCAAAAAACAAATAAACCACCAAGCCAGTACATCACAAAGACATCCATTCCTCATGCTTCACACAGCTTCTCACCTCCACCTTCTCTGAAGAAGCGAACAAAGCTTTCACCTTTCTGATTAAGCTGCTTCAGTTATACAAAAACTTCTCAGTGGCAAACTGGGAAGAAATCACCAATATTTTCCACAGAAGAACAGTTTATAAAATTATGAGGACATTGGTGTTTTCAATACAGCTTACTTGCTGTTCTTGGAGCTCAGCAAATGCTGAAAGCAATTCCTGCTGTTCAGCAAAAAATACCACAAGGTTCTAGATACCACAACTTTATTGTGAGGTCAAGGTGCAGCAAGCAAGTATTTACCTCCTGAAAATGGCTCATTTGGTACTTTTATCCTATCCAAGCCTAGAAGATACAGGGAGAAAAAGGATTTTTACATTCACGAGATGAGCTACACTTCTGTTGCTTATTGTTGTCTAACATCCAACCCAAGAAACAGCTGAGAGTCTCAGTGGCTGCCCTCCCTGTATCCTCTCCAGTCACTGCATACACAGAGGTCTCTGACAAGTCTGCTACCTCTTACATGAGTTTATGATGACACAGCCAGACTGAAAGAGAAGGAAAGTGAAAAACAATAAAAATGTGTAAGCACTCAGATTTGTTCTGTGCAATAGGAAAATGCTCAACACCTGATTCTAAGATAACACTATTGGCCTCAACATAAAGTGTTTACAGATAACACCTAGTAACTTTAAACCATGTATGCATCAGCTTTATTATGATTAGGGGAGAGAAGAGATTCCAAAAGCATTCTGCAAGAGTATCACCTAGTTGGCACTTACTGTTTTTATACATGCAGAAATTTGCTCTTCTCTTTATTAGTATCTGTGTATTACCCAGCCAAAACACAGTTAGCATGCATTCATCATTACATGTCCAAGAAGAACAAATCAATATGCCTGAACAGAATTTACAAAACCTAAATTATAAATCTCATCTTCCAAGTGCTCAGAAATTACTGGATACAATAATACTACTTATAACATTTTCCATCCTGATCCTAGAGTCACAGTTTTGCTTTATGCAAAAATCCAGTGCACTGAAAACCCCAAAACGTCCAAATCCAGATCACGTGGAGTAAAAAGATGACATCTATGACATGCTCTTGGTGGACATGGTGTTCTCATAGTTTCACTCTTTTTGGTATATCTTTTAAGTAGATTCAGTGAGGTAATCATATTTTTGTTTCACTTGTACCAACTCAGAATCCTAAATCCAAACTTGTCTAGTGTGTAAGGACTGACCTAAGGGTTGTATTTAACAGAGCAGGAAAGAACACTTAGAAGTGAGATGCCAACTCTGTTTTTCACTATAACCATAATATACATAAAGAGAACTCAGATGACACCAGTGAATCCAAAGTAGCAGCCAACGCAATCGTCTTGCTTGCTCAAATTCAGAAGATGTGCTTCATGTGTTTGATTCCGTATGTCTTGAAGAAAACCATGATAATCAGTGCCCACAGTCCTAGAATAAATCCTCCAGGAGGATGCCAGTCCTTTGGTTTTGGCTTCTGAAAAAAAAAAAAAAAAAAAAAAAAAAAAAAAAAGAGAGAAATACAATTAGTAGTTACGTCTTCATATGAAACAGGCACTGTGCTTCATCAACTGAAAAAAAATAACATCCTGGCTGCAGAGAAAAACACAAGCTGTATTTCTTCATGAAGAAGCATCTTCTTGTAGATGTTGATGGGAAGAGACTGATGCTCAGGCAAGGAGACAAAGCACCACAGAAAGCCACCAGAACTGTGCCTGAGACACCACTCTGATGGTGATACTGATGGTATCAGTCTGGGGGACATGTCCAAACTCATCTGTTCAGACTGAACTTCTATCTGGTCTCATGCTAATATAAGAGAACAACGTTTCAAGTATGAAAAACAATTTCAGGAATCGAAAATATGAGAGGTGTTGTTTTTCCATTACCTTGAATGTTTTCTACAGCTCCTTCTGTACGCAGTTACTTAAATAAACATACCTAAACACATAAAAAGCTCAGATTCATTATTAAAGGAGTATCATAACACAAAATAGGATTGTTTTTAATGTCAGTCACATTTCCCAGAGGCCTCATTGAGTCTAACTGCTTTTCCCTAATGGGGAAATATATTCTGCCATTCGAATACCTGTCCCTTCAACAATTTTTTCCATCTTTGGTAAAAAGAAATACACTGCAGTCTGTTTTTTTCTTTTTTTCTAACACACACTTAACAGTAAGGCAAGATAAAACTTGTCTGTCTCCTTCCTCCTCTTCTCATATTTACAAAAGTTTCAGATATTCCACATACTATGAGAAATGGATTGGGGAAGATAAGAGCTGCTGCATGCCCCAAGATCTGTCTCTGTAAGGCTACGGTGAATCCATATGAATGCAAAATTTTAGTCAAGAATATCGTGACAAAAGTATCAGAATTATGGTATTTAAAGGTATAATTCAGCCTGTCATGCCTATGTCAACTCTTGCCCTCAGCAGCTGTGCTTCACACATCTTCTATGCAGACAGAGATGATTTACAATAATAAATACTGAAGTGAGTGCTGAGTTATTTTACTCTGCCTTGCTGAAAGATTTGCACTCTTCTGTCCTTAAACAGAAAGAGGCACAAGGGGCACAAAGCGTATTTTGGTTCCAACACCTTTAAGTCAAATTTAAAATCCTCTGCCAGCAACATGAATAACTTACAAGAGATGGTACTGCTTCAATTTCTGCACAAATTTGCTTACAGAAGCTTGCCTTGTTGTTCTCCAGTAAACATACCAGGTGGCTGGTGAACTTGAAGGCAATAAGGAGCATTTTGCAGCATCTGTTCTTTCAAAACATCTCTTCTACCAAGAAGAAAACAACGTTTGTGGATTGCTCAGCTTCCATCTGCTAAGCTCCATAGATACAACGTTCAGATTTTTGCTTAAGTACCGTGCTTGCACTTAGCAAGTGGCACAAGTGGCCTTGTCTCCTCGGGCATCTGAAGGAGCTGATACCCAGAAATATTCGACATTTCATTTCCTCTGAAACCGGAATCACAACAGGCATTATAATTTACATTTGTAACAACAAACCTACAGTTACAAGCAAAAACAACATATACTGTTTCCTAAGAAGCACTCATCACCTGCAGCAGATGCGTTCCTGCTACTCTGCCACCTCACTGCTATTCACAGCCACGCATCTCCACACAGAGATCTCAGGAAATCAACTCTGAATGTTCAAACAGGCTGCCAGCACACCTCACTGCTGCAGGTAACAGCACACGACACTTCTCCACACAGAGGAACTTTCTTGTTCAAATCCTCCTAATTAACCCATAACTCCATATGCATATTGCAGTGCCCGTTTCATCAATCTCTTTGTACTATCAATCTTCCCTCTCTTGGATCTCAGACAAATTCCTTACCACAAAGTGGCACCTGACCCTTCTAGACAAATGACTTCAATTTGCAGTCAGTGACACTAAAAGCCTCTCTCTCCTATTTTGTATAGATCACATAATTTAATTTCTTTAAAGAATTTATATGAATAAATATTTATAAGGTGATCTATGGGTATGGTTTTACATTCTGTCACACCATGTGCTGAAGGCTGCTCCAGGAAATTCCACAAGGAAACAAAGGCTACTGCAGTCATGTCTCTACACGGGGATATCAAGGGCATAGAAATAATCAGCTTAAAGCCATGTGATGCAGTGCTAAATCATGAAGGATATGTTACTGTTTAAAACATGAAAGTACCCCAAGAAGCATCTGAAGCTATACAAGAGCTTGGTCATCTTAAAAATAAATTACCTGAACAAAAAAGTTTTTACAGACTTGAAGACTGGTAACTGCATGTAAATACTTAACCACAATAAAAGGGCAAAGAAATGCAACTCTGTTGTACATCTGTAAGTCAATAGCGAGGTTAATTGAGCACAAAATTATATCGAAATATGCCAGTACTTTCCATTAGCAACAAGCAGACATCAAAACCTTATGAACACCTGAAAAGGGGTTACACAGATTCATGTCTAAACCATTAAAGCATACCTGCAAGAGCTGGAGGAATACCAGTACTGCAGCCATAAGCAATCCCTAGATAAACTGTCGCTATGCATGAATTAGAAAGCATAAGTGAATACAGACTTTCTTCTAGATTCTTAAATTACAATAATAAATCAATATTTAACATATGAACATGGCCTAATTCAGCATCTTATTCTAGCAAATTTCTCTGTAAGGCAAATTTTTGAAAGTCAGACATTTTTTCACTCACAATAAAATGCTAAATGGACAAAAAATATTAAGTGCTGCAGTATTTTGATTTGCAACTAATTACGTACCTTTACTATGCCTAAATTGATGTGAAAATGTGTATTACTAGAAGACTGCAGGTTTTACTACTTCAAATTTCTGCATAATTTTCTCTTATTTGGAACTTCTCTCGAGCAGCACTGACTCAGGTTATTCTGAATTTCAGTGTAACAGTACCCACATAAGAACTTTGCTAAGCACTGCTTATATTTATTAGGTTTTGTGATTTCTGCTACAATACAACCCCATTAAAACGCCCCCTTCCTCCCCACAATAACAGCTGTAACACACAGGTGAAATGCACACAGAAATGGCACAATGCCTCACGAACAAATACGGTCAACAGCTTAAGGGCCAGTCGTTACTGAATTGCTGGAGATTCCAAATTAAGAAGATAGGTAGCTAAGCAACAGCAAGCTTCCTCCTGTGAACAGTTTTCTGCTGCACTCTCTTTAGTTCTGCTGGATTCATTATTCTGAGAACTTAAGAAACAGTTAACAGGAAGTTGCTCCAAGTACTGTAATTGAGGAGAGGATAAAACAGTGCATTTTCAAACTGGATGGGTCTGCAGGGACCATAATGGAAAGTATCCAAGATTTTCATTGAAAGTGTTTTGTAAAACATACAGTACTTACTATTGCAATTAAAATTAGTTTTATTTAAGAAATAAAAAGCGTTAGATCTGAAGTAGTAATTAAATTAAGAATGGTTTAAATTTATAATGTTAGATCAGAACAGAAATAAGATTTAAAACACCGCATGGAAAACACTTGGATAAATACCATTATGATCTAACCTGTGGTCCACTTCCAGGAGAACTCAACTTTGTATCAGTGTTCCAAGTTAAATACTGTATAGAAAAGTTAAACTCAGAACTCCTATTTGGATGGCAGCAGTAGATAAAGCAATGCACACGGTATAAACACAGCAGTATTACAGGCAGGAATGAAGCCATTTCCAGACAAGAAAAGGACAGGCCAACGCTTCTGTCTATGTCAACAGCTTGTTCTGTATGTAAGAGAGAAACCGGAGTTTCAAAGTGTCCTAAGCCCAGTTTTGGTGATACAAAACACCACCTTGGATCCTGGGGCTTTCTGGCAGGAGCAGCAGCTACTAGGGGAAGCTCTGTGCGTATCTCTCTGTAGATTTCTCCACCTCTGCCAGTCTTGGAGGTCAGCAGGCAGCAGCAGGAAGTAAATCACGTGTGCTGTTTGCCAGTGCAGTGTCCTGCATCATTATCAGGTCATTGGGGTAAATGCTATATATTTTAGGGTGCAGATTTAAAAGTCATTCTCATTTGAATGAGTATTTCTATTTCTTTCACATTACAATACTACAATGAAGATACCTAATTTTATGTTATGGTCTGATTTACAGACCATTACTGAAATCTGGAAAAAAAGGTCTTTGAAATCCAAGGCTGACCTCAGACCTGGGGCTGAAACAGTTCACCTGCTTCTCGACTCAGGAAAAAAACTGATCTCAGGCCGAAGGATATGGAGGAGCCAAATTCCACCACACAGCACACCATGCCAAGAGCCCTTCATGTATTTCTCAGAGACGCTCCATACAAATTCAGGTTTGCTTCCAATTTAAAATTTCAGACCACACAATCATTGTATAATTCTTGTACGCAAACACACGACAAAGTTTAATTTCAGAACAAATTTACATGCATCACAATTAAATCACAGCACAAAACATATCCTCAGAGCTTTTTGTGTAAGTATGCACTTCTAATTTATTGGTTACCATTTTGATTTGTGATCCCCACAGTGGGGTGGGGGAAATCAAATAATTCCAGCCATCTAGAAATAGTTTAATCCTCTTTTGTGCCCATAGCAAGATTACAGTCATAACAGAACTCCAACACAAGCAGTTCCTGTTAATCTGCAAAATATTTTAAAGCCTTTTGTCTAATCTCCTGGTTTGTATTTATTAACCACAGTGCCACGATTACTGATATCTCTAGTGTTAATAAAATGGTGAAGAAAGTTCATTCATCAACAAAAACTCATGGACAACATGAGTTTTACCAACATCTGCACTTTAAATATGTACTTCGAAAATTTTACAGTCACCATAAAACAAATACTGTAGTTTTCATTTCCTTCTAAAATATGTAATCTGTAGGGCTTATTAGAAATGATCCTCTACTTCAAAAATGGCTGCTCATTTGCTATTTTCTACTTTGAGTGTTATCTCTCAGCATTATATAGCACTTTAAAGTGTTTTTGGTGGTTTAACAGTTATTCATTAATCTTCCAACCTCTGACACAACACATAATATACTTCTTATAATCAAAGGGAGCCTTCCCAGCACCTGAGACCCAGTGCAGCTCAATTCCAGACAAGCCAGCGCTCATACGAACAATGCCTGGCAAACAGGGATTGTGCTAAAGGGCCCTCCAAACCAAGATGTGTGATTTGATACAACCAAAGCCAACAAACACAGCTCTGCACTGACAGCTGTAATGATTCACATCTATCTTTGGCAGACTAGCACTGCAGAACTCTTAACTCTGCTGAGGTAAGAGGGCTGAGCTCTTACCTGCTCAGTTACAAGTGCCATTATGACACTTAGAAGCATACATACACTGAAAGATGGAGATTATATATATATATATATATATATATATATATATATATATATATATGTATAAAATCACATCTATTTAAGACCTACTAAGCAAATTATATTTAAATTCGCATTCATTCAATATACTTCTAGGAAGCCACGATCATAATTTTCATAAAAGAGCACTTAAATCCACATCAGATATATGAAATAAATTTGCAAACATTGAGCTTCATGCCAACTGAAACATGCAAAAATAGAAGATAAGCAGAGTAATTAGACAGACTTGATATTAAAAGTTGGCCACCATTACTTCAAGAAGCATCCTTCTCAAAAATGTTTGTAATTAATTTAAACAAGAAGAAGATTATTAGCAAAAACAAGACTAAAGACATTCAGCACATGGTGATAAACTTTCTTGACTGGAGGTGAGAAACTAGGGATTGTGCACTAGTGGCTGCAGCTCCATGGCCAGGACCTCCAAAAACAATCAGATGTAAAAGTGACTCACCTGCTGCAACCCAAATGTTGGGTTAAGCAGACAGAAAAGGCTGTTGCAAAAAAACAAAAGTTGTGAAAAGGGTCTGCAGAGGCTGCTCTTGGGTCAAAGTTATCTTGTATTTATATTTGCTAGAAAGGTGTAAAGTGTGCCAACCCACTCTCACAACTCCATTTTTGGAGCAGCATACACTGCCCACTTTCCCCTAGCGAAGATTTACCTCAAAGTCTTTTACAGGGCAGATGTTGTTGCTACAGCAACTCAAAGCCAGTGGGAGCAGAACCAGAACCAATAACCCAGCTCAACAGAGAAGAGGCCTCACCCTTCCCCATCTGGGAGATGCACACCGGGCAGCCCTGCCTCCTGCCGGGGAGCTCCACCTGGATTTCCCATGGTGTCACTGCCTCAAGGTGAACCCTTCTAAGTACCTGTAAATCAATGGATTCTGAAGCAGTTTTTTTCTTTTCTTTAATCTCATAAAATTAATTGCATGCCTCAAAACTTCCATTATGAAGCAGAATTTTGATCACTCACATTCAAATGAAGTTTTATCTGTTTATATGGAGAAACCATGATGTTCATCAATTGCTGTCAAAGTAGCAGTGACAGTTCTAACCATGCTTTTTTCTTCCTGGATATAACACGAGTAACTCCTCATTCATTTCCAGGTGGCAGGCAATATTAACAACAGATGTTAGACAACATTAGATCTTATACTCAATATGTCATACTGAGTCCAAAATCTAATCAAACACCTTAACAGCTACATTTAAAGAAACTGAAATCCAAATCAATATTCTCTATTAGCGTACTTTTCACTGCTCATTTTTTAAATGTCTCTGGGATCTCTACAACTATAATTTTGAAAGTTCTCCTTTGCCATGAGCTCTGTGTGACATTATACCTGTGCAGGTTTTTCTAGCTGTGGCTTGCACAACTCAAAACTGCATTATAGTTAAGAGGTAGGCATGAGAAAAAAATGGATAGGGGAAGAAGGACTGAGGCAAACACTGCCCACACATTTATATCAGCAAGATCGAACATAGATGTGTTTCTACTGCCACACGTTTTCATTTTCAGTGAGAAATCAGGGTACCACAGCTGCTGATAGATCTGTTTCCCATCACAACCCTGCTTTTAAAAGCAATTGTTGTCTGTAGTGCTTTTGCACTCATGTGCCAGACAAGTATTCTCACCCAAGTTTATGTTGCATATACTCTCCCTGTGAGCAGAAGGAAAAAAAAAAAAGCTAAAGGAGTAAGAACTCTTCTGAAATATCAACTCAAAACTTTTGGCAGTTCTAGCTGCTATACAGCCTTGAAAACAAATCATAAAACATGGAAGCAATACAGGAACTTACCTCGTGGTTGCACATAATTAGACTACAACAGAAAGCCATTTATGTTACACCTCATGTGTCAAATAACAAAGAGACCCTGAGAGCAGATTCATTCCTGTAAAGAGTTTTTGTTGGCAGCTGCCATTGAGAAAGAATGGCAGATTTATGGTGTCATAAATATTCAGTGTTCCTGTTCCCCCATATCATTTGCATGACACCAGTTCATCAGTCAGATGCGACCTGGGGCTCAACAGTCCATCTTTCTGGAAGAATGAATGAGTGAGTATAGCTGAGCACGTACCCCCACAGATAAACCCATCAGTACGTGCAATACCAGCACTGATCTGAAAGGTGAGTCCTTTAAAAAGATGAAACCACAGATCTTCATATCTAACAGCAAACCAGTTCCCCTTTAGCTTCCTCCCACCTAAATTAACCACTGGTTATTGCCCTACTGGTGCCACGCTGTCACTCAGTCCCATGTAAGTACTAATGGTCTGACAGCCCTTTATTCGTAGATGGACTTTCAGAAGTCTTTGCACGCAATCCTTCTGAAAACACGAGATCCCTCTCTAGCTCAAAGCGTCCCTCCGCTGGAGCTGGGTTTCTCCAGGAACTCTGAGTCACAAGAGACAACATGTAGGGAAAGGGTGCTGGGAGCAGAGCGGCTGAGGGCAGGTAAAGCACGACAGAAGTGTCTGCCTGCACGAAACTGAACCGCACACACACACATACAGGATTTCCAGGAGAACAACGAGACAGGATGCTGTCCTATCTGCTCAACAATATAATCAGAGCTCTCCCATTCCTGGAGTCTTCATTCATTTACCCCTTCCACCCATTCTTAAAATGGAAATTATTTCATCAAATTTCAACTCTCTGAATTATTTAGGAAAACAATTCCAGACAGAGCACCAAAGAGCAGCCTGCCAATATCTCTATCTCCAGCCATTCATCAGTCCTGTCAAGAGCTTGTGAGCTACACTGCCATGCTCCTCGCAGCACGCTACTGAGGGGTAAACAAACTATAATTAACTTAACACAAAGTATCACCAACAACACCTCACTGAGTTACATGGTTAAATGGGATAAATGTGTGAATATATTTGTAGCTAACAGTGCCATCACCTGAGGAAAAATGTTCAGCAAAGTATCCACCATCACAGGCAGCTCCACAAAATATGTCAAGCTAAAATTGATAACATTCTATTCTGTCCTTACCAGTGTAAGTTTATTCTAACAGCTACTTCTTATCCTGCATGCATTCAGAAGAAATATAGCCGATAGAATGAAAAAAATGGAAAACTATTACTGTTAATTTCACTATTCACTGAAATAAACACTGTCTAGCAGAGAAACTTCCATGTGTAAACAGTAAAATGTAATGATTAAAAAAACCAAACAAAGTTATGTGAGAAACCGAAGCATTACAGAGCACTGAACTGACACCAGAACACTGAAATTAAACTTTGCATCTTGGACAACCCACTGTAACTTCAGTAATCCGTTTCCTATAGAAATGTTCTGATCCTGCACCTTTTTAGTGACAGGTAAAACAAAGCACAGAATGTAGTCTTAGGCTCAAATTGCACACGCCTCCACCAAAAGCACACTAACAGTATTTTTATACCCCGCGCCACCGAGAGTAAGCAATTGTTTTAACAAATACTTTGCCCTTTGCCTGTGGATCTAACAAGGTCCCCTCCTCCACCTTTTGCCTTGCCTGGGCTGCAGAGTGAAGAGGAATTGTGCAGGGCTTCATCTACAGAGGCTGCTCTGGAAATACTGCCTCCTATTTATTTCCATGGAAACTACAACTGATGCAAAGAGTGCAATAACACAATTCAATAGAGCACATTCTCAGCTACAAAACACTCTTTTCAACATAGTCAATACCATTAGCTGTACCATTACGTGTTACGATACAGACAAGATTGATAATTAAATTCCATAATAATTAACAAAATAAGTGCAATAGCTCTGCATTCTTTGATATTTTCAGCATCTTTAATAGAATCAATGCTTATATTAAAAGGCAATGAATCAAGTTATTAAAGTAACATTTTTTCATACAAATCTTTATTGCTGCTGCTGACCATGATGCTAATGAGCATGACAGTTTCTACAACCCCAAAATTCCAGTGCTAGGAATTATATGTTCACACTTAATTTTTTTGTGGCTTAGCTGTCTTCATCTAATATCAGTATTTTGTACTTGGACGTAATTTAGAATAGGGGAACCACTCTTATAAAACTATTTCAATCCGTTAGGCAAATTTTCTCACTACGATATGAAAACTGTCAACTACTTAATTAGCACACCTACTTCTCCCAAGCCTCTAAGTGCACCTCAGCTATGTTTTATGATGGCCCAAGGACAAGAAATAAAAAAGAAACCACAACACATCAATTATGTCTCTACTCAATTGTACAACTATTTTAAAATGTGTGAACAGTTAAGACAAAATTGAAAAATTACCATAATAGGCTTTTGACACTTCCCTGCTTAAGCAAAAATTAATTCTATCTCCCTGTTCTTAATGCAAAGCCTTTATAATTTTACTAATCTCAAGTTCCCACAAGCAGGAACACAATACTTTCAAGCACAAGAGTATGAGGCTTGGCATCTCCTCTTTTTAGTTATGCAGTTTATTTGATGGAAGTCTAAACCGCTAAGCCTCCCTTTGTGCTTAATATAAGCCATCCTCAGTGGAAATACAAGTTAATTTAAGTGAAATGAAGTTTTAGGAAGAATGAATTCTCTTGCACAGAAAGCTTCCCTAAAAGAAAGCTTTCTTAAAGCAGCATCTGTTTCCTGAGTTGCTCTAGAACCAGGAATAAAAAATAAACTAAAACAAAGAAAGACTTATAAAAGTTATTTTTCCTTGTGAACATCATAAATGTAAAAAGCCACCTAATGGAACACCTTACTTATCATTTTCCTACATGTTTTCAGTTTCATCTTATCACGCATGAAGAAGCTTTATCAGCATAACGAATTAGTGTGTTCTAAGCATAAGAACTTTCTGTTTTATTACCAGTGATTATTATTATGCTCACTGCTTATGTTACAAAGTAAATCTAATATATTGCTGGCATGCATTTCCAGATACAATAAGGTGTGTGGATCACACACTAAATTTACAGAGTTATTTCATAATTTTCTTTACCCTCCACCACAGTTCATATATTTGTACATCAGATGCTACACTGCAGCAGCACATGGTGTGTTATGATGCCTACAAATCTATTAAGGTCACAGAAAGCCTGTGCATATATTTAGCCTATTCCCATGTGAGTCAGAAGTATATTATTTGCATACCATTATGCACTGAAAACCTATTCAGTTATCCCCACTGGAGACAACACTCCACAGTGACCTAAATAGTATTCACTTTCCCAATATTTGCAGGAATACCAAATAAATGGAACCTAGTGCAGATAGACCCAAAAAGAGACGAACATCTAAGAATCCGGGCTTATGAATGACCAATGATCCAATGATAATGAATGGAGATCAGTGCATAACCAAAGAGAAAAGAAAAAAATAAATCACATGGATGCAATGAATGGTGAAAAATGTAAATTTTTCTTAACAGAGGACTGTAACACTGCGACTGAAAGCAATTTTCAGAGAGAATTTTTCTAAGAAAGCTCTGATGTTGCCCAAGCTTATTACAAGCACAAAGGTGGGTAAAGAGACTCAAATCACAGAAAAATCACATTAAAAAAAAAAATAACTTCCCTACATTGTCAGCAACAGCAGCAGTTCTAATATCAGCTGCCCAAAACAGAGCAGGATAGGTATTGATATTTATCTGTAGCAGTCCTCAATTCACATGACGCTAACAACTGAAACTCCTGGACACACACACACACACACACACACACACACACACTGCTCCTTCCTAACAGCTGCAATATCATGCATACCTCACAATAATCCCAAACATGTACTAAGGTGTAGTTACTGTCCTCCTAATTTATATTCCCGCTATAATTAAGGTATTTTGATTAAACATCTAACAACTCGCTCGCTCTTTTTGTCATTCTTCCTGACCTTAATATAGGTCAACAAGGGGAGCATACAAACAAAGCATTGATGCACTTTGTGCAGAAAGTCAGGACAGATTAACATAACAGTCCTTCATGGCTTTATACAAATAAAATCTCTCACTGTTAACTTTATTTTGCTT
This sequence comes from Centrocercus urophasianus, assembly GCF_019232065.1. Classification (NCBI taxonomy): domain Eukaryota; kingdom Metazoa; phylum Chordata; class Aves; order Galliformes; family Phasianidae; genus Centrocercus; species Centrocercus urophasianus. The sequence continues at coordinate 18,576,401 of NW_024884733.1, read as the reverse complement.
GTTGCCAACATGCTATATGAAGTTTACTTTAAGCTGTAAGCAATTTAGAACCTGTCTCTTTCTGTAAAGCTCTAAGCATATTTACAGCACAGTATAAACAATAACCACTGTCTTAAAATCATGACTGTGGGCAGGCTGTAAAGTGCAATAAAAGGTGATCATGGCACGATCAAGACAAAAGCCAAGATAAAATGTATAAAGATTGATATAATATATTAAAAGGTTTGTGCATATAGGATCATGAAACACATACAGAAAAACAGCTTACATATTTTCTGTCTGAATCAGGCACATAAGGAAATATAACAGTTCTTAGAGCTTATGGTCATACAGCTACTAATGACCCTCCAGATGCAGTCACCTGTAGTTCAGATGAATAAACCACGAAGACACATAGCACTCTCTGAAGCCTGACATGTTACAGTCACTTCTTGAACCTCTTCCTTCATTTTAAATCTTAGGTAATGCTTTACAAGTAAATTATTTCAGAAATTATGTCTTAAAGAAGCTGCAGCTCCAACATGGCACCTCTAACAATTACAGCTACTTGAGTCCCTGGGTATCTTCTCATATATTTTTAACAGTACATCTGACAGTTCTGCATGCTGGTCATATGAAAATGATATTTCATAAGCCCTATACATTAAATGAATGACACCACATTCACACATAATGCCTCATATTATCACTATTCTCAAGCACAAGCTGAGCACTCCCATAATATGTACAAAGGTCTCTAATTAATTCCCATACCTACTTTCCAGAGTAACAATTAGTTTCTCTCTCACCTACTCATGAGAAATATAGACAAACATTTTCAAGCAATATATGTATACTTTACCAGTTTTGGCTTATACCATCTATTTTAGATGGCCTCAGAAACTCTGTAGTCAAGCCAGGCTGAAACATGTCTTGCAATACTTATAGCAAGAAAAAAAAAACAACCACCCTCAATCTCCAGTGCTTCTGAGCAGCTGGGACAGGTCATGCATGGCAAAGCCACCCTTCCCTGGCATACAGAAAATGTTCAATGCTGTATTTCTACCAGGAAACAGTTAAAAGCAAGAACCCCACAACTGACTGCTAGGTGCCTCACGCAAGCTACCTTTCAGTGCATTTGCTCATTCAATCCATTGTATTCAGCCATAATTGGAAGAATTTAATACTACATTCAGTTCCCCTGTAATGCTCGGTCAGCAACAAAAAAACTAACGCTTTTTCTCTGGCTCTAACAAGCAGTGTTGTGTGCAGACAAAAGAAGAATTCCCCATGCATGAATATTTTGGTAGTCAATCCTTATGGAAATGAATTTCCTTGTAATTACTGCTAAATTTTTAAGATTTAGAAAGCAGCATCTGAAGGAAAAATAATTCCAAAATAGTTATCTTTATTGTGTCACAAAGACTGAGAGATTCCACCTAATGCTTCAATTTAATTAAGAGATAAAGAAGCAAAACTTCAAGACTGTGGTTGAGAAACGGAAAAATAATGATTCTGAATAGGCAGAGTGATCACCTGCAGCAGTCCTTTAATGGGAAGAGGGAAGAAAAGAGACAGCTTTATACTGTGTCTCAGTTTCCAGAACATTTCCCATCATGTTCAGGTGAAAAGCATAACAAAACAGAGGTAGCTGAGCCTTGCCTGTAAAAGCAGACCATCACTGATTTATGCTAACTCCTTATCATTGTATCCTGTGATCAGGAAGAACAGATGAGAAAAACAGCAGCACATTAAAAAAAAAAAAAATTCAATATTTATTTTTTTTACAAAAATACTTTATGCTACCCTTAGAAATATGCTCTGTTTCAAGAGTACTAGGACATCACTTATGAGACTTCTGACTGAGGGTAAAAAGAGTATCGACCTTGCTTGTGTGTATTAATGGCTTACACAGAGGATACTGAGCATCATCACTCCTGCTGCAGTAATTCTAGATGAAGAACTGCCTGAAAATGTTGCAGGTTTAATGCTTGCCACTGAAGATCTGTAGCAGTTATAACCAAGTCAAGAATGTGTTTGGTGATTTCTTGGGATGAGCCAGAGAAAATAGGGGACTATTACATTACATTACATACATACATACTATTACATACATTATTACATTATTTTATTTTTGTAAATTATTAATAGAAAATAGTACTATTAAAATAATTACACACTCTAGATTTAATGGTACACATTACATACATTGCATGGCTCACATATGGCACAAATCAGCCTTAACATCAGAAGCAGCACTGGGGAGTAAATATCCATGCACCTACTTGTATCACACTGCTGACAGGAAGGCCTTTGTGCCCTGCTTTGGTGGCAGTAACATGTGCAGTTAACAGCTTCTGACAGGTTTGTTTTGCTCCTTCTGAACAGAAAGTTTTATCCAAAGTAGCATTAAATGAAGCCAAAACAAATTTAAACAATTGCAACACTGAGAGAAATTTAATCCATATTATGTATCTCACCTGGAGGAAAAAAGCAAGTTCTTATTTACTAGATAACATCCAGTTATGATTCCACTTCACACCACATCCATGAGAGCTGTAAAATGCAGGCAAACTACCACTAGGTTACAGAATTCACAAACTTATTTAACATAGATGAGAAAGAAAACTACTGCAAAAAAAAAACAACGTATTAGAACACTCTATTTTCTAACTTCAACACACTCCAAGAGCCAGAGATGAAGGGCTGGTTCAACAAAAGATGTGCAACACAGCTGGATTTTGTTCTGTGCATGAATGGAGTCAGAACAGCTGAGCCCTGAAGGGAGCTCAGGTCAGCTGGTGAGGAAGAAGACATCCACAGACTTTCCTGACATGAATCAGAAACATCTTTTTTCACCTCTAGTCCACTACAGAGAGACATGAACATCAGAACACGTTGCTGCTCTTGGCGTACTCCAAAAAGGCCATAGGAAGCAGCACAGCATTAAGAGCACAGCACCATTCTAAGCATGCTGCTGGTGCTGCTCCAAACCACAAAAGTAAAACCTAAGCCAGACAGGTGTCCCAGAGTAAGGCAACACGATGCAAGGCTTTTGCCTACCTAATGAAATAGACTGCAGGTCGCCCTGTGTTGGCTAACATCATATTTCATTAAAATGAAATTGGATTTTGAATCTATAACATGAAAAATTTGATTTTTTAATCATCACCTTCCCCAAAAATCAGTTCTCAGAAAGAAAACTTTCCTGAGAAGTCCTGTGACTGTCCTAAGACTTGCAAAACAAAACAAAAACAAAAACAAACAAACCAAAAAAAAACACCCAAAACAACAACAAAAAAAGGATCTTCTGATGAAATGTCACATTTCACCTCTGACAGCATCCCACTGGATACAGTGACCAGGCTTTTATAAAAGCAAGCTATGCTTTGAAGTCATTTTTAAACATATGTACAGGGATGGATTTTCAGAGAACATATAAACAGCAGAGTCTAAAACTTTACACATCCAGACTGACATATCTTAGTATCACAAGGTGCTTTTGAACCCTCTAGCGTGTAAAGACACCAGAAAAAGCAAGTATCAATTATCAAAGTACTTAGAAATTTTTAAAATAAATTATTATCCATAAAACAAAATTACTGTCCACATCAAAAACAAATAAATACTCGTGCTACGATTGTTCTAATCAGCACTTTGCATGCTTGACTACAGTTCTGAACATCCCTCACAGTCTCCATAAAGTGCAAATAGGAATCAAGAGTCCACCAACAGACAGAACCAGGCCAAGCGCAAGGCCTCTCCTTGAACATAACTGCCAAAGGGCAGCAATGGGGTAGGGGAAGGCACCAGTGTGACCCCGGAACATTAAAGTTATGCTTTACTGACAATGTATCAACATGTAATTTCTCAAATCAGGGTTAATTTCTCAAAGACACAACTTAAAATTCATGTTTGTGAATATATTCGATACAGAGCTAAAATTGTTGTGTTATAGGCAATCAAAAACACTTCAAAAACTTACACATGTTGCTTTCTATTCTCCTAATATTGTTTCAACAATTTCTGCCAAATGTTGCTATAGAAAATCTCTCCCAATTAAACTAGCATGACATAGTAGTAACACTGATGAATGCAATAAATTTACATTGCTCTACTAGAAGAGAACAAAGTCCCAAGAGTGAATAAACACTAAATTCCAAGCAAAAAGGATTTTTTTAGCCAATATTTACAGAACTCCAGAAACTATGGAAACTTAAACCTTCTTGGAAGACTCAGTATAGAAGTGCACTCATCTCTGATGGCCATCAGCCTGTCTGTCTGTAACTCTGAATATTCCTTTCCCATCTTTTCTCTTGAATTTCTTACCTCATTTCCCTCATTGTGGACCCCAGTCAATATCCCCAAGCTGGACTTGATGGGGCAAGTTCCTAATGCCCACTGAGTCTAAACTGAGCGAAGCTAATCGTACAGTTCCAAAGGGTGCTCACATGTTTTGCTCAACTGGGATGTTTAATAAAAAAGCACAGGATGCACACAGAGGTTGTGGAGTCTCCTTTTCTGGAGATATTCAAGATCCACCTGGACACCCACCTGTGCAACCTACTTCAGCAGGGGCACTGGACTCAACGATCTCTAGAGGTCCCTTCCAATCCCTACAATTCCGATTCTACAATCAACACACCAGAGCTAGCATGCTCTTATGGTTATCTCCTGAGATACAAAAGGCATTTTCCATTGAAGCTTCTACAGAGAGAGGCTACAGTAATGCATTGGTTAAAAACGTCACAAAACAAACATGTACCACCTAAAAGAAATTTCATCCAATTTCATTGGGAAATCTTCACAACATTTTCTCATGCATTTCCCCACATGAGAAAGCATCCAGAAACCCTTTATTTTACGTAAATCTGAAACTGTAAGCCAGGTCAATTTTTAATCCCTGCCAAGAGTAAGAGGTTGGTTTCCTGAAATACCATCCTGTTTTAACAGCGTATTAATTTATCTGCTTAATATTTTACCATGGACTAAAATAAATATGTATGCAAGCTGATTCTATTCTCAATTTGCTGTTTCATTTTGTTTTCAATTATAACATCAGAAAAATCTGGCATTTATCCATTGAAATATGCCTTTCATCAATAAAACATTCTTCCATCAGTAAGACACCTGTAACAATTTAAATCTCTTCAATATCCTAAATCTCAGTTAGGCAAAATATATTACTGCACAGTGACATTCATAGCATGAGCACTGTCACTGAAGTTAAGTACTTTTATTAAAATGCCATGCTGAATTGGAGGCTCAGCAATGAATATCCTTAATGATATATAAAAACAATCTTCTCAAATGCAGTTTTGCTTATTCTTTCAATAGACCTATTTTCACTAAAGTCAAACACAGAGTGAATAGCTCTCTTTTTTCTCCAGCTTTTGGCCTTACTTTTCATAAACTCATCCTATGCAGTTGCATTGCACACATTACGGTACACAAAGAATCTCATTTTAGAAGGCTACCCAAGGTAGGCACTCCTCTGAAAGCTTAACTTTTCCCATTTTTGAAGTATATATTGACTATATTCCTCAACTGGTATATATATATCTTTAAAGTTCAGTTAAATACACATGTTCTTCCTTTTTTTAATTTTCCTTCCAAAATAGAGAAAACTATTTATTTTGTTTACAAATGCCTAATTTTGGTACACATCTAAAAATGGCTTAAATGTTACTATTTGTTTTCATTCTACTGTTTAATTTCTTTTCTTCACATCTGTCTTTTTAATTGACCGTGGTCTAACTACATTGGACATTAACATTTGTCTGAGAACAGGAACCGGGAATTTTATGGGGTTTTCATTCTTTTGTTTTTATGCTGCCTACAGTAATAATTACTAGTACCATAAAGTTTAAGATCAAACTCCAAATCAGATTATTGTTGTCCTTTCGTTACATATTTTAGGATTTAATCCATCTAATTTTTCCTTATGGAATTGACAGATCAGAAATCAAAAAAGTACTTTCTCTTGGCCAGTATAGTATTTTTTAAAATACCAGACATTAAGTACTGAAGAGTATGTTAGAAGTCATGTGTAAATTCCCAAGGAAACTGTGCAGGGTCTTACTAATGTTCAAGAGCATAAATTAACAGTGGAATTTGGATAAAATTAGTGGCCATGCTGGCTGCTACATAAATAAAACGCACCTTGGCATTACATGGATTTAGGATAACTGTCTCCCTTTGGGAAGTTTTAACATGTACTTAATACAACTACAAATCCTGATTTATGCAACAGAATCATTTGCAATCTTCACTGCTATTCCTAGCTAGTGGTAAGATACAGACAAGTTAACAAGAAAAAAAGGCCCAGAATTAACAGTGATTAACTTCAGATAAAGATTAACACCACAAACAGCATTCACTGTTTTTATTCATGCTATCTCTTTTACTTTCAAAGTAAAACAGAAATATTTGTTCTTATAAACTGAACATGGTCCTTGCCTTATGTTCCAATTATCAAAGGTCCCTCCGAAGCAATACATTACAAACTTAGAAATGCTAATTCACTTGCACACTGGTGAAGAGTATCCTTAGCTGACTACAGCTAAGTGCCTCAAAAACGGCAGCAACAACACAAAATCAGGACACGATGTCTGATTCCTGACATGATAACAATGGTCATTTTATTATGTTTCTTTACATCAAAGACATTTCTAGTTATTTTAGGACTGAATTGCTGCTTTGTGTGGATTGGACCTACATTACTGGTAAATTTGTTATAGCAAACAAGAATATATAAAAGCATATTTTTGCCTTTCCACAGTGTAATATTCTATTACTGCAGTATAATACACAGTAGCTAAATGAACCCTTCCTTGGTTATTGCCCACCCAAGGTTGTAAAAATATTACTATGACATTTCATCCGGTCAACCATCTTAAAAGGTTAATTCTGTTTCCTATTTGAGATTTTTCTCTAGGTGAGATATTCTGTGCAGTTTCTATTTACTGATTCCAAACAACCCCCAAACTGTTTCATTGCTCACTCTCACTGTTCAGAACATATTGACTGGCTGCTTGCTCTGCTGTTTAATTCATTTATGCTGAGAGTCAGGCATGAAGGCAGAATTTTAAATGTGACATTTGCGGGCTGTTGGGTCATTTGAAGCCCTGACAACACCAGGGAGTTCCTGACATACAAACTGGTCCTGATTTCCAATCTTCCATGTTCTGAACACATCAGATATTCCTCCCAGAGGTGCAGATTTCAGCCAAAAGTTTTTAAATCCCTTGTGCTTACATCTTGCAGAAAAGACCTGTACAGTTTAAAGTTTTAAAATAGAGCTTGTGCTTCTTTCCAGGTAAAACCAGCATTGCCTGCAGCATGCAACACAACTGCTCATAAACACCAACTGACAAAGGTATTTCAAAAGATCTACAATAATAATTATATTTGGACATTTCTTCCTGATTATTCTCATGTGTTCAAGCCAGCTCAGGATGACATCACAGCTTTATTTAACATTGCTGATTTGGCTTATTACTATCCTGATCAATATCATCTCCCAGTTTCCTAAATGGAAGTTTTTGTTGTCTCAAAAGACTTGGTGGACTACACCATTTTTTTTATCTCCTACGGGGGACTATCATAATGCTCCCCAGCTTTCAGGTCTATCTTTCATTGGGTACCTGATTACTTGAAGGATTCCACACTGTTGAGATACTATTAAGAAAGCAGTAATCTGACCTATTAATTCCTAAATTAGGGAAATCACAATTGCCTGTCCCTGAAGCAGGCCTAGCATCTACAAAGTTCAAAAAACAAAATTCTGAGACAAAATTCCAAATGACTGCAACTGAATAGGTCTTCTTGCTTTCTTTCAAACATCACCAAGAACAGAGATGCAAAGCCTCAATATTCAGGTTTTACAGTATGTCTCACGTTTTATGGATGTTACTTAGTCATCAGTCTTTCCACACAGTACGCAGAGTCCACTGTGGCTAACAGCCAGCCATCAGGCTTCAGAAGACATACGAATAAAGGCTGGGCATCTCATCTATCAGCAGGATGGACTGTGTGAACTTTGAGAAAAGAGCAAGAAGGGATTATAGAATCTTCTGCAGAAGAAATCTCTTCCTCCTTCTTGCCATAAGTTAACTAAAATTAGATATGCTATAATTAAAAACGTAGCCTGCCTTTCAATTCCAGCCCCAACTCCCTCATTAGAGTGTCTGAATCAATGGAAAAGCATTGATTTGAAGTAAGGACACAGTAGGCACAATCTAGGCAAAATCTCAATCTCTGTTCTCTGTTGTGAAAAACAAAAAGCAAACAAAGACCTGTGCAAAGCAGGAAGTATGATGACACTGCTGCAGTTGGAAGCAGAAATACTGCCAGCACCTCATTCAGAAGGGGACATTATTTTCCCCTCTCAACGCTTCATAATTCCACAACAGCGATTCTATAGTTTGTCTGCTTTTTTGGGGAGCAGGAATATGATTTGGGAAAATACTCAAATTAGACAAAATTCATGGATTTTTTTTCTTTAACATCAGTACATACAACAATTTTAACAGTAACCTCTGAAGTGACAACTGTGTCATACAGCAAGTTATCATTTCATTGCCATGTTCTGAATAAGCCTTTTATGATTTAATGGTTGTCATCTGAACAAGAGTGTGTTGTTTTTACATACTTCTAGCACGAGCTCATTGATTTTGCATGACCTAGAAAAGCAGTTAGAATATTACAGATGTTGTTTATTCTCAAAGAAATTCCTCAAAATAGAAAGACTTACCTGGTGTATTATCTGAGCCACCGGAAGCTGATCAGCATATTTAAGTGGTTCTGTTGCCAACACATCCTTTGGCAGCCTGGGAAGAAATGAAGAATTGACTTATCAAAGTCAAAAAAATGTTTGCTAAATGAAATTACTGAAATTTAAGAATTTCAGGTATACCCCAGATACCAAAATTCTAGAAGTGATATTGTTTTGATTACAATGAAACAAAAGGATCTTCTTACGTAGCTGAGTAAAATAATAAGCTCACTATAAACGAACGTTAATATTATTGTAGAGTTTTTTCACAACAGAAGCAGATAAATCAGCAATTCAGTGGCAGAAATCCATGAAAATCTCTTAGTTTAGTATCAAATGAACAAAGCATTGGTGAAAAATGGATCGAAAATCCCACAGGCAAGAAGCCTTATGAGTTCACAAAGCAGATCAGGATTGTTAATAGCACAAGATTCTTCACTCTATCCTGCCAACATAACTCAAATATGACCACCTCAAAAGGCAAGAGGGTTTGTTTACTCTTTCTTCTTTTCCTGCCAGTGCATATCAGTATCCAGCTGATGACTTAAACAACACAATGTTTCTGCATTAGAGAGCAGAGCAACATATATTATCTATTTCAAACAACAAGATGTTTCAAAAAAAAAAAAAAATTGATGTTTCAAAGAACATCAAATTCGGGAGCAGAATACTTCACCAACAAAATGCATCATACATCTCTAAGTTTCAAACAAACCACAGCTACAAATGAAAATGCAGGATCCATATGCATGTTCTCAAAAGAATATTTAAACAATAGTAAACGAGTACAAAAGTATGTTTTAAACCCTTTAATCATAGTACTTTGTTTAACTGAAACTCACAGCATTTGCTAAATTTTTAAAATATCATTCAAGGTTTTATCAGTTCCTTTAAAGAGCTCTAGGCATAGGAAGCACAGCAATATGAGAAGAAATGAAGGAAAAATGATCTCTACAAAACAAAACCCTTTCTACAAAATTAAATTGGAATTACTGTCAGTCAAAAACATTGGCCAAAATGCTATTTTGCAAGTTCAGGTTACTAACTTATACTCATTTAATTCAAAACTGATACGAGGGCTTGCAGGGTTATTCTAGCTGCAGACTGGCTGCCAAGCATGAGACAGAAACTACAGACTGCCTCTGCAATGATAAAAGAGAAAACCATAAATGCACATCTCTTCCCTTTTCAACTTCTGAATTTTTGTTGTGGTTTGGAGCGCTTTTAAGTTTCACATAAGAGGCTGAATGAAAGAAAATTAAATAAGCAAGCTGTTAACTACTGAATTTGGTCTACTGAAACAGCTGATTTACTTACAAGGTTTTTACAAGGGACTGTTAATGGCAATGATGAATCTGTACTCACAAACTGCTACTTTCCAAACTTCAGTAGTAACGATTGGTGCTCCAAGGAGGTCAACACTGAACGAGCTAATTATTTATTTCACCGTTTTCTGTTGAAATACCAGTAAAAACTATCATCAATTCTGAAACAATATTCCAATTCTTTCTTCCTGCAGGAGAACTTGCATCCAGCTGTTTTCCTCACAAAGTAGCCACATTTTTTTCAGTTGTTTTAAAAGTTTCAAGTTCTCTGCTGGCTCAGCTGACTGGTGGTGGCATTGATTCTTTCTAAAAAGCATGAACTTTTTTCTTTTTTCTTTCCTCCCAATTAAAAAATATACGTAAGAAATGCATATGTAATCCAGAAGATACATGGTAAGAAAAAAATTTCTTTTTTAGTCCAACATGAGACATATCACTGTCTATTTACTTATCCACATCTGATGTGAATTTGAGCCCGTCAATTGATAAATTACCCTCATTTATGGATACCAGTCACATCAATGCACTTCTTAGCCACAGTTGTGCATATTAAAACATTGCACACAGAATACTCATTTATATCTTGAATGCTTATTCCGGCAGTCTTTAAAAGGACAACGCAAAAGTCGGGGAAAAAACTGCATCTCAAATCCCAAAATTGAAGATCTGAAGCTGCGAGCAACAGCTGAAATTACTCTAAACTGAATGTTAGCAGGAAATAAAAAAACCTTGTCTGTTCTATGAAGGACTTTGAACATTCGGCAATGTTTTCTGTCTAGACAGAGTCAGCACCCTTTGCATAGTCAAACAACCTCCTCATCAACTGCAGAAAAAGACCTTTCTTTAAATGTCAATGGATTAAAAAGAGAAAAATTATCAAGATAATTTTGAGCCTTAGGAATCTTTACTGAAAAAGCAGGGAGAGAAGAAAGAATAGTATAAACATATATGTTTATATGCATATTTTAAAGTAAAGTTAGATTTACATTTAAATTAGGCTGACAGGAGAATTTCAAGTTCAAGAAAGATTTTTTAGTTTTTCCTAATCTATTTTCAGGAAAAAAAAAAATCAAGCCAATTGAACTACACTACATTGTATATTTTATACTGATTACAAGATTTAGATAGACAAATTATTATATGTGCACACATGTATACATATGTACATTAATCACACACATACAGAAGTAATTCAGAAGAATTCAGAACTGTTCTCTCCAAAGTTCTTCTGTACTCAGTGATTTACTAGCTGTCAAGACAACAAAAGAGCTTTGATTCTTCTCTCCTGCCTCCTCAACTGGATGAGCATGTATCTCAATCTTTAATATTAAACTGCATACATTAAAGCATGGAAGCTCAAAAAAGTGACAAAAAAGCTGTATGAAATATTGCCAAAGAATGTCCTTTACTTGGAGCAAGTCATTAACTTGAGCTAGCAGGTATGATAAAGCACTGTATCAATAAACTTTGGGCATTTGAGGTTACGGGCTAAGGTGCAAGAATAACTCACAGCAAGTGGCATTTGTAAATTTGACAACAGTAGCATGGTATTCATTATTATGATGTTGCAGTGCTATCATCTGAAGTTACAGCAGGGCATTTTGTCAAGAGAATGAACAGACCACCACCTCCTACCACCAAATGCTCAGCTCGCTCTAAGAAAAATCAGCTGTGAAGAGGATATGCAGATAATTGAGCCAACCAAAAACATCAAGCTCTCACTGAACATAAATTTTGTTTTTTGCCTATATTTATAAGCATGTATAAGACAAATACAGCTATCTGAGCCTAAGACAAATACAGCTATCAGAGCCTAAAACCCTCTGGAAGTAGACACATTTACTATATTTTAAATAGTCTTTTTAATATAGAACAGACACAACTCATTGCCAATAAGATCCAGCAACACCACGTACCTCCCTTCCCCAAAGCAGCAGCATCCAAAACTGGTTACTTTTGGCAACCAGCATAGCCTGAGCCACGTGCAAACATTGGGACAGCACTACTTCTAGTGAGAAAAACTATGCTGACAGATAAACACCACAGAACTGCAATACAGTACATTCGTCTGTCTAATTCGTGAGCACAGAACACTGTCATACTCCATCAAGAGAATTAGTTAGCGTGGTCAGCTTTGCAATCAAATTTAAAAAAGCAACAATCAGGACAGTCAGTATAAAGAATGATGGGAAAACCTACTGCAAAACTGCAACTGAATCCTACACAAGCCCCACTGTAGCTGAGCCTCATTGGCTGGATGAATTACCTGTAAAAGACTCTTCTAAAAGGACAGAAAGGCCGTAACTAGAAAGGAGAAAAAAGTTGACAGAGAGGACGTTCTATTTCCTCCTGTGTTTTTTAGGGTGGATGAAGAAGAACAGGTCAGGAAAAAGATCATATCCATTGCCATGTTTCTGACCTTGCTTTTCTCTTTCAGACAGACACAAGGAAGTCACTTATTTTGCTCACAGAATTTCCAGATGCCTGGAATTGCATTCATTTTTGTTAAAAAGCAGTTATGTCAGGAAAAAAAATACAGAAAGTCACCTCAGTGGATGGAATTTGTGCTCAAATCACGAGGCAATTTGAGGCTGTAAATTCACAAAATCATTTGGCCTCACTTTTTACTTCACTGATATTTGACACTTAAACCTCTATAACATTATGAGCTAATTTGTTGTAATACATATTTCTTTGTATGCTTGATGTCTTTCAAAACAATTCTACTACAAAAAACAAAAGTCATCTTTCATGAATTAATTTTCCAGTGAGAAATACTCCTTTCTGTCTCAATTGAGCATGACAGCAGAGTGCTGCCAACAGTGGCAAAGCAAGCTAACACAGCAGCACATCAGCATATACTGCATTACGCCTGACAGCTGGTAAGCAAAGCATAAGGAGATCTTGATTTTTATAGAGAAGACTAGAAAGAAACAGAAAATCAGAAGAGATGCGGGAAGCAGTAAGAGAGCAAAAGAGGAGGATCCCGAAAAATTCAATTTGGAAGTTATTTTTATACTGCTGCTGTGAGTGTTCTCAGATGGAGGAAAGTAAGCATAAAACAGACACTATGGAAAGTGAGTCTAAATCCAGTAAAATGTGTCAAGATAGTGAAAAATCTTATTTGTTATTTACATTTACTTGTTCTTTCTTATGGGAAAATTCCTGAGACCCAATGAGTGCTGAAGTACAAATCCTTACAATCAAGAAGTGGCATATTTTGCCACAAGTGCTATGGTCTGCTACACAGAATAGCTGCAATGGCTTTAGGGCATAGACATATTTCATCTCATGCAAGCATTGTAAAAAATACAAGAAAAAAAGAGCAGTATGTGATCACTACCTGGTTTGCTCATGGCAGAAATGTGCAGTTAGGACACTTCAGGAAAGAGAAAAGACCTGATAATCAGGACAACCTGCACAACACAGCCATAAAGCCTGGCTCAGTAGTCAATGTAAACATTCATTAATTACATGAGGTAGTAGGGCTAAGGCCTATACAGTTTCTAGATATGCTGGTTTGAAAAGAGCACATGTGAGACCCATGCACAAGTAATACTGCACCTCTTTGAAGCCACTGATTCTGAAAGGTAAGTCCTAACACATAACCACTCCTCTCAGAAACCACACAAGATCAAAGTCAGAGTGTTAAGTCAGGGTAAAGAGAAGAGGCAATCAGAGACAAAAATACAGTAAGGAAGAAGAGCCTTGCACAGCTCACAAACCGCAGCCTCGTTTGTTTAAAAGATAACTCCTGAAAATTGTGAATGAAGGCACTGCAACAGGTTGTCCCATTTCTAAAAGCGGCTTGAAAGCAGAAATGCTGCAACTGATCAGACAGACAACATGCTGCTACCAAAGGATGCAAACAACACAGCAGCAGCCTAAATTAGATATCCCAAGCTAAAAGGCTGAAATTCTTAATCTAAGTCCATGTATAGCACTGATAGCTTTATTGACTGTAAATAAATGGACATGCTTGCATCTGGCAGTAAAAAGAAAACAGAACACCAAAGCTTTATGCGCCACATCAGAAAAAGTTATTAGGTTTCCCATTAAAGAGAGACTGAAATGGTCTATGTCAGGTTTGAGTGAATAGTTTTTAAAATTGGCCATTAAGAAATTCATCTACCATAGCCATACTACAGAAGATTAAGAATTAGACCTTGGATCAATGCCAGGTACTTGATCTACCTGCTAAGTCCTAACTTCATGTGTATTTAAGAATAAGGTACATTTAACCAACAGAAGCACTAAAATACATGGAAAATGCCAGAAGAAAACACTGTTAATTTTGATTTTCCTCAAAAAATGTGCAAATACATTCTTTTCTTCTCTTTTCAAGGGCATGCAAGATTTACCTATAGGCACGTCCACCATGCTGACAGTCACATCTATGAAAAACAAACACTCAAAAGTAATCATCATCCCAAGGAATTTCTTCATGATGTCTCCTTTATGGTATCAATTTCTCCTATTAAATAATCAAAATAACCTTTTGACTATTTAGCAGAATGTTCAACACACATCGGCTGCCACCACCTTTGCTCAGAAATGTATGGATGTCCCCCTGAAAGAATCTGATATGCATAATGATGCAAACAACTTCACTCACTTCCACTGTACTGAACTCTGGTGAGCCAGAGAGCTGGCAGCTTACCTAGTGTGACTTTGTGTGACTGTCCAGAAGAATGCTAATGTGCACCTTCTGCAGTTCACTATTGTGAAGTCTGAAAGTCAACAGATGAGTTATTGTAAATATGCAAGTATTTCACAATTACAGCCAAGCACACCAAGTTCCTCAGGTAGATGAATGCAGTAACCTGCACTTCACGATGTCTGCAGAAACTATAATCCAGCAGGTAGCCTACTCAAGCTTAAAAAGAAAAATGAACAATATAACATGAAAAATAAATAAATAAATAAATAAAGGATCTCTGATACAATGAAAAATTTAAATCAATGTTAGACGCAATTGGAATTATCATCTGGAGAAGGAAGCAGTATTGCTGACTTGTATTGAAAAGAAAAAATTTCTTGCTGCAGTAAACTTACTTAACTTGACCTTTACTTGGCCTCATTTACGTAGAACAAAGAAGCAAAGCATCTTATTGTTTGGAAATGCAAATACTTTGTGCAATCTGTTCATTTCTTTCAAATAAGCATCAATAATTTTGACCCAAACTAGTTGCACAGCTTTAATCCCGGAGTCTCTGAGCACTTGGTGATTTCTGTTGGATGCTATCATAAAAGGTCTGTTAGCATTTCCAGAGTCTGCCAGACACATTTCAGCTTTAATCTGTTGCTTCATAAACTGTATAAAACTAGACTGTAACAAATGGTTCCTCTGCCTTTCTGTGATCCAGATATAATTTCTCATCTGAAGAATCTCAAGTTATTAACTTCTGCCAAGCTACATATACTTAACCATCCCAAGATCCTAAAAAGAGGTGATGGAAATCTGCATTGCGTTTCAGCCAAATACACAGGTTGACCAATACTTCCTCTTCTCTTTTCTGGCCAATGACTTTTGTTAAAACATGTTTAGACACTGAAGGGACTCTCTGTTCTTCCTGCTCCTATTTTTATACTTAGGCAAGACACAGGAAAGAAATTTGAAACAATATTAGCTTAACTAAGCAGAACTGTCTTTGCTGCTACTGGAAAACACATGACCTGGAGGGCTTATTCTGTTATCTCAAATATTCCACATTTTAGGTAAATTAGAAAATCTGTCTTGAATTAATTTAAACTTCAACATGATGATGCTGCTGAAGCACAAAATGCTAATAAAAAAAAATGGAGATAAAAGACCTGCTAAGTCTCTCCTTTATCATTGAAAATCACCATCTGAGTCCACAGCAAAAAGTAGCTTGCCCTTGCTTTACTTTTCATCTCCTCAGCATGCAGAGCTTGTGGGGAAGAAAAGAGAATAAGAGACTCCACAAATTTCCCCAGACTCGGGACACGTCATACAGACAAGTCTAGCAATATCAGAGGAGCTTTTACTGATGATCCAAACCAGCCAGAAAAGACTATCTCCCACCTAGCTGAGCAAAAGTTCAATTTTGTTTGAAGTGTTTTTGCTATGCACAGTAACTGAGGCTCTAACAACACCTGCCAGCACATGAAACATCAGAAAAATCAGTGGGAAGATATTTTTAAAACAAACAATTAACATGGTAGCATGCCAGCACAGCAGTTCCATTTTTTGGCGGCCACTACAGTTAAATTCATATTTTGTTTCATTTCACTGTTCCTTTCTGCATGTTTAAATTAAAGAGAATGTATCTGCTCTTGTCTAAATTGTTATGCTTTTCAACAAGCACTTTCTAAAATGTGCAGGGTTTTTAAGTTCCAATATTTCTACACCTACAGAAAGTATTTTTGTTTTTTCAGTTCATGAGTCATGTAATGTACCATTCAGCTATAATTTCTAATGAGAATATTTAGTTCACTACAGGAATCTGTCAAAGTAACAGTGGCAATGTCTGTTCCCTGTCTGACATTGCCATCAGAACTCCTTCTACCATACTCCCTGCAGTTGAAGCTTCCTACTTCACTTTTTTTTTCTTTTCACTCAAATTCAATGTAGACAGTCACCTGGAATTAAAGAAATATTGTTTCTAAGAGGCTTTTGCAGATCATTTAGTTAGACCTCCCAATACCACATTAGGTCAGTCACAGCTTCACCAGTTGCCTTCAAAACCTCACCAACCTCTCCACATAACATTTTTTTCAAAGAGGAGAACTTTTCTCCTAATGATAAATCTGAATCGTCCAAGCTGCAACCTACAGCCAATATCCCTTGGTTAGAAGAGAGTTTACCATCTCTAACTGCATTTCAAACTGCTGTACTTTGCCACTACAATTCCTGTCTTTACAAGCCTAAGCAAGCCCAGTTTCCTCTACCACCTTTCAAGGCTGGGTGCTCAAGGTCCTCAGCATCTTGGCCCAACCTCTACTGACCCTCTCCTGGATCTCAGCACCTTTCTTGAAGGGGAAGGCCAAAAGTCAGGCAGAGTATTTCAGGTGACACTCCACTAGCACTGATCAAGGAGAAATAGTAGTAGCATCGCTCAATCTGCTAACAATCTCATGTTTGCCTTACTGATGATGACAGTCTCTTGTTGGTTTCTACGCAACTTCATGTCCACCACAGCTCCTCAGATTCTTTAAAGAAGGGCTGCTAATCAGCCCTGCCAGCTTCCAGCCTCTGCTGGTACAAAATAACAAGAAAACAAACAACAAAAAAGGAACTTAAGCATTTCTACACAGAAAAAGGCATATACCAATAATAGGCTATGTTTAAACATGCTACATCCTGAGCACTCAGAATATTCATCTTAAAAACTACAGTTATGGGTTTTCAAGAAGTGACTTGCTGTGCAATCAGACAGTAAACGCTGCATTTTTTCTTTGGATACAGCATCAGTAACACATTTGTATAAAGCAGAAAACAGATATACACAATGGACAGCAAAACAATACACTACATAACTTCACCATTTTCTCTTCTTTCACCAGTTGGGTATCCTCCTTTGTTTCTCTCTCTGCAGCTGGCTCTGAGCAGCCATGGCTGAACTGAGCAGCGTTCCAAATCGGCCGACTGCCAACAATAAATGCTTTAGGAGATCCAATGGCTCTCCGATGTCAGCACGTGTCTAGGTAACAGTATACTATTAAGCACATTAGAGAGCTTTTCTTCACATTAGCTGCACGGAACACAGACACCTCTTAAGGTTTTTCTGTCTAATCTTCTACAGTATTATTTCCTTTTTGTTTTGTTTTTACAGGCAGCTTGTATCATTTCTGTCGTGATTTTGGTTCTGTTTGTTTCTGTTAATGGCAGATGAAACCTCATGTTCAAATCCTAACACTTAGCTACATTACATTCTTTGAGGTCAAGGTACTGCAGGCTATGGAGTCTGCTGATGTTGAACAAGGAATCGATGACTGTGTGACCTGAAAGCAGACAAAAAAACCATTGGTATTTCATGATTTGTATTTCCATTCTCCCTTACATCCTGGTTCTAGTATTAGGGCCAGAAAGGACTCAGCTCCTGTCCACTGTAGACCACTGCATATTAAACAGAGTACCCTATATTAAGTTCTTTGATTGTACAGATTTTGCAGCTAGAATTATTTTGGCGTTCTATTCCTAGGAACAGAAACAGCAGCAGCAAGGCAAGCCACTTGTCAAGGTAAGCCACTAAGTCCAAAGTACATGGGACAGACACAGGGACACTATCGCCTTCCAATCAATTCAGTGCTGTAGTAGTACCATTATCTGCCAGATATACTCACACAAGAGACATTCCTGGATTTGTAAGTTATCCCCAGCTGCAAAGCTGAACAGCAGACTGGACAACCCAGGCTTCTAATGTTCCAAGGTGGTTTCTAATCCAAATACCTGACACAAAATCCAGTATCTCAGACACGTGCCAAATCCAGTTTTCTTTTTACCTCACTCTCCTCTTGCTGGAAAAAGACAGATGCAGTAGCTCTGAGCATGCCACAAGCTATAAGCTCCCTTTCTCTTTGCAGTCTTCAAGGGACAAGGCTAAAGCAGGAACAGAATCAGCTCCGAGTGAGGTACAACCATACCCCTCCTCATCTTTCCTTCTCAGTTACCTTAGATTTTCTGTAGTGTTTTTACTAGGTTTACTAAAACAGCAAAGAACTAAAAACATTTAATACAAAAAGGTTTTTTAAAAAGAAATCTCAGTTTTTTTCCATACCTATGTTTATATGAATTTTATTTTATAAAAATCTTGGAATGGTCTTAATCATCAATGTTGTATATACTAAACAATGTTACACAATCACCCACGATTTTCTTTACAAAATAATTCAGCAAAAACTAGGTGCCTGAGATATTTTTATTTCCTAAAAAATTAAGCAGCACATTTTTCAAGAACATCTGCATGGGTTGGTCCTTGTATGGGGTAAAATAAGTAAAAAAATAACTTGTCAGCAGAATTATTATGCTAAAAAAAGTGTCTTCTGAAGACTGATAGTAAATAGTTATTTGTGAAAATTGGACTTTAACTGTTAAAATCCAACCTTCAGTATTTAGATAGAACACGCTCTCCAGCCACACATCTCACTGGCTGTGCCTGTGTCCAGCAAGGTTCATTAACCTAATCTCAGCAATTGTTTTCTCCATTATCTAAAAGTTATTTCCTGCTAATATTTACCATCTACAGAGTAGATACTACCAGGAAAAGACTACATACAGCAGAAAACATCACAATGCCAACCTGTCACAACTTAGAAATTTCAACCTCTCAAGATGCCTTATGTAAAAGAACAAAGCTCTCAGTGCTGCTCAGGACCTTTGCAATACATGTATCTGTACACGGGCACGTATATATAAAGGACAAACATGAAACTGAGGTATGAATTATGTTTCTTGGTCCATTTATTACAGATAATGAGGCCAGATTTCTCCTTCACCATCTGCATATGGAATAACTAATGGTTACATAAACAATAGAACCTCTCCAACTGCACAGTAATATGCTCATGAAAAAAATCTGCAGTGAGGAAGGCACAAACACAAGTGAGAGTCAAAAGAAGTTTTGCGCTCTATATATTATCAAATATATCGAGAAAGTGAAGAGTTCAGATTGCCATGCAACTTTCAACTTGTTATCGCAAGCACCACTTCTTTCAGGATGAATATCAAAGTGCTTTAATATATGAAATCCTTCTACCTCACTCATAGTACAAATTCTACTCTAATTCTGGAGTTAATAAGAGCCAAAACTATATGATGATAACTGAACATATTGGTCACCTACCACAACAAAACTAAGGAAAAAAACCTTCTTTCTGCATTTTAAATACATCTCTGCTGCAATTTTTCTGTCTATCCTAAAGAGACCATACATTCTAATAAAATCTTATTGTAAAACTTTGAGTACATGTTTATTATTTGCAACTGGCACATGTATTGGCTGTTGATCAATTGAGATTTCATGGAGTGCAGGCTATATGTGCAGTGTTTTATGTCAAATATTGCTGGGTTTACTTTTTATACTTTAATGTCTCCCTGCCTTATTTATTAAGAAAACAAGCCCACAACAACAGCAGCAACACAAACATACCCTGCTTTATAAGGGCTAGGACAAACGTGGCAAACACACCCACCTTAAATGACGAATATTTAAGTCACTTTGAAATGAAAAATTTCCATTTCAGTAAATACACAGCACTGAAAAGTACTCAACTTTCACTACAGAGCTGCAGTCGTTGTCTTATTACAGAACCCTAGTCTGAAACATGATAATAAAGCATTTATGAACACATTGCACTTCTTGTGAAATAAAGGCCTGAAAGACAGATATAAGCGGGGAAAACAGCACCACACAGAACACTTGCTGTCTCACACTGACTGCTAAGCAGCTGACAACACATTCACTGCAGCACTCACCCAGCAGCGCAGGCAGGGGCTGCTTCAGCACCACGGCAGTGCCACGATGCCACCACCACCTCGGAGAGCTGGCAGCCTGGGTTCCACTGGGAAGCCATGTGAACTCTGAATAAATTAAGACTTATGACAAAAAAAAATCAACAGTGCTGATGGCTCTCCATAAATGGAAGGCCCCAGGAATTTCTACTTATCTCAAGAATGCGCTTTGTTAGAATTTAAACACTTTTGCTAATGGCTTGTGGCTATGAAAAGCTGTTGATCAACCACTGTCCAGCTTATCTTCAGCAAAGCTGCCATTCAACAAGAGGACTTTTCAAGGGAAGGAGAAGGAAGAGAAAATCTAGTAAAAGACTGAACTACTGAGAAATTATGGTCTAAATTCAACACAATGGTATACCTAGTACAGCAAAATACCATGTTACAATGATGTCCAGGAGCACAACACACGTGTGTTTCCAGGTTTGAGTGGTTTTCTTTCTGTTGTTCATTGTTGTTTGTTTAACGCATAATAGAGCCAATGATCTAACACAGCACAGTGACCATTACAGGCCAGCTGTGTACACTACATCGCAAAGGTGAATTTCTACTGGAATTTTATACACTTAACTGTTCAGGACAATAACTTGATGGTGTGGTATTTTAACTTACCATCAGAAACCTGCTTTTCCTGTAAATATATTATTTAACTGCATGCATATGATATTGCTGCAGAGGTAAGCAAATCCCAAGTGCAACTGGCAAAGGATAAATCTTAATGGGAGAGATTCTGAGGGCCAGGCAAGGTATGTTTGACTCTCTGGAAAGGCCCTCAAAGGATACCAGCAGGCCCTTCTGCCAGCACACAAACACTACAAGCTTGCTTTTCCACTTCCTCTGCAGGTCACAGTCTCAGCTGTGAGCACAGCACCCTGCTGCCAGCCTACGCTACCTGAAAGGCAGATACACGTC
Source organism: Centrocercus urophasianus (assembly GCF_019232065.1). Taxonomy (NCBI): domain Eukaryota; kingdom Metazoa; phylum Chordata; class Aves; order Galliformes; family Phasianidae; genus Centrocercus; species Centrocercus urophasianus. Next base: position 18,554,935 of record NW_024884733.1, on the reverse strand, counting down.
TCAGCAAAGAACAGAATGCACCTTTTCTTGCATGTGGAAAGAGAAGTCTATGACACTCCTAGTAACTAATACACACACACGTATATATATATAAAAACATAATTACAGAGGTAAAAATAAATAATGTGTTCTAATTTAGTAAAAGACACATTTTCCCCAAGCTTACTAATCTGGCAAGAAGTATTTTGCAAGATGATTTATTTGCTTGCACCACCTAGTGGGGTTGAATTTCATGTGACAAAAATGCAGGGTTTAGCCGTGCTCCTGCCTCATGACACCAGTGACAGACCATGTTTCTCACAATATGCTCAGTATCTCAAGCCTGCATGACCTACTACAGCACCACATTTCTGGGTTTCCACACATCTACAAAAGCATATTAAAAAAAGTGCTAGAAAACCATTCCTGTTTTAGTTGTGCTAAACATGTTCAGCAGGAACTTAACTGAGTCGTCACAGAAAACTACTTCACAATGTAATGTTTATGAGTTTTCTTATCTCAAGTGTACACCAATACAACAAAAAACCTCAACAGCCCTAACAGACTGCATTGTGAGATAATAAGGCTTCATGCTGTGATTTGATTCTGCAGGGCTTTTGGATCAGATCTCTGGCAGAGGCGGGCACAGTGAGCAAAGTGCTCTGGCTGCAGGAAGGATCTGGGAGCAGCAACCACCTGCAATGGCTCTGAGCGCACAGCAACCAAACCCCCACGCTGCCCCAGTGCTAAGTTAGCACCATCATAACCCACTGCTCTGACACAGAACTTTTATCACTTGAAGCCCAGCCATGCTGGACTTTACCAGTTTAAGTTCCTACTTTAATGTAGACATATATTTGTAATCACTGGCTCTTCAGAAACAATACTTCAGAATCAGAAGAACAGAAGAAACAGACACCAGTTAAGAACTGCACTGACACAGGCAAAGCCCCAGGGCACAGCACAGATAGCTGGTACCAGCCACCTGCACCATGCCAGCATATTGTAACATAAGTGACAACCAAGCAGGTGCTAACACAGTCCTGAAAACAAGAAGCAAGTCAGACAGTATTTTAAAGAAAGGACAAAGTATTCTTTGTTTCTTTTGTCAAACTTAAACATTCAGAATGCTTCCATGTTCACACTCTTTCAAGATGGAACATTAAAGTGTATGTTCCATTTTCAAAGGTTTCTTATTTACTTAAGGTTAGATGTGGACCACTCTATGAGGACTAAAACCAAATTTCAGATTAAATAGCTGCACGGAAAGTAAGAAAGAAATGATGCTTGCAATCTTGATATTAACCCACATAACAACTAATTCTGCTCACTGTGAAGCAGTATATAGGCAAAATACCAGGCTTAACACACAGAATGAAGAACTGCATTCAAAGACAAAAAGCAAAGCATGGCATGTAAATTAAAGGACAGGCTCAGACACAAAGGCAAGGGAAAGTGACTGTGCAGACTGCATAAACCTGTTTTATACAGGACATTCTGCCCCCTCAGCTTACCTACATTGTCCATTCATGGAATTCTGCCCAAGAACTTAAAGGATGCCTATGCCAATCCTATGCAGTCAGCTGACTTAACACAATCCCACAGAGAACTCATGGTATTTCTACTGTGGGACCACTTTCATCAGGCAAACTTTCAGTCTAACTGTTGCTTATGTCAGGAGAGGCATTCTTAAAGCTTCATCAGCTATAGGTGAACATTGTAGCCTTAAACTCTGTTGTGAAGAAAATAAGCAGAAGTATCTCATACAACTGTCACCCGTTCTTCATGAAATTCACAAAAAATCTCTTTAATAGAGTCTAATGGATTCCAACAGTAAAACTTTATCAATAACAGTCCTCTTATTTTTAAGGGCAATCAGCTGATGATTAGGGATTTTGAAGGGATAAAAGCTCCGTATTAATCATGTTTGCCTTAAAATTTCATTTTCATTTTTTAATGCTTTATCAAATGGCCCTCACATTTTCTGTTACATTTCTCCACTATTTACTTAGCTTCTGTCTAAAGCCCTGGTGGTTGCTATGGTAACTTCAGCTTTTTTTCCCCCACTGTTCATGCAGGTTTTCATCAAACCCAATGATTTTTTTTTTAAATCTTATCTGCTCAATAACAATAGTTCCTTGACTAAAGTGCTGTATAGTGTACTGATGAGAATCTGGCTATTTCACACTCGTAACTGGAAAAAAAGGCGCTCTACTACTTTTTGAAAGCTAGCAATTGAAGCTTTTCTTTTTTTTTAATGTCTGAGCACAATTACTTATTTCAATCTGAAATCTATTCATACAAAACACATTGAGAGTATACGTAGGACAAAGCAATTTTTAAGAATTGTAATGTTTAAGAAACTTCTGTGGCAACGTACTAAAACCACTTGGATTTGGCACCTTATTTATTTATTTTTTTTTTTTTTAAAGAAAACTGGCCACCATTGTTTTAAGCAGATTAGGCAGGACACAAATAAACAAATAAGCATTGAGCGATTTTTTTTTCTGAAACTGCTAAATGTGCTCAAGTGCTGTGCTACCACTGCAGATCAGCATCAGTTCAAATCACTCTTTCATATAGGAAATGTTTCCTGTCACTTTCAGAAACTCTCTCTTCACATTAGAACGCAGTCTGTTCTCAAGTTGGTCTAGAACATATAAGAAGCAAACTGCATATGCCAGCAAACAGATGAAGTACACAGTAATGCTTGAGCCATCTCCAAACGCTTTTCACTCAGATTCTTACACTTATTTTTCCATGATTATGTAAGTACAGGACTAAATTCTTTTTTTTGTTTGTTTGTTGTTTTTCTTGAATGCATAGTAAATGCTCTTTTGCTATTTCCTATAGGACAATGTCATATTTTTTCTACTTCACATGGGAAGCACCTCTCATGAATGTTTGCCCCTCTACTCATGAAAAGTAACTCAAATACAAGCATTTATACAAACCCTGGGCTGATTAAACTACAAAAGATTTATTCAATCCACATGACTGAACACTAAAAATATAAATCCACACCAAGCTATTAACAATAAACAGATTAACTTCCTCATTCATTAATTAAGATCCAAAAGTAGCATTCATCTCTGAAGTTTTAGTCCAATGTGGACATCTGGCCCCTAATTTTGTTCCTGAATATATACACTGGCAGTGCTATGCTGGAGACAGCTAGGTGCAGTTGACAAGAGTAGGCTATGGAAATGACCTCTTGTAAGCAATGACTCTTAACCCTGCTTCCCTCTCTCTATTGAGCTGAGCTTGGTTTCACCAAAACTGCTTCTTCAGCCCATTCCATCATCCTTGGGGCAGACTCTCACAACCCATCCATTCCATAACATCAGGCAGTGTCACCCTTTGCTGTCTTGCTCTCTTGGCCATCTTTTCAAACCAAGTGATAACTTCCTGTGAAACGCACCCAGTTGCACAGCTAAAGCATCAAACTGATTCTGCGTTCGACATCTGGAGAAGCAGAGGACTGCAGACCTGCTCAATATGTAATGCAGGTCTCAAATTAGCCTCCTCAGTTACCACACTTCTGCAGCTGCCCTAACTGGGCCATGCACTTCGGCATAATGTAAAAAATAAATGATAAGAACCAAGTTAGCAAGGAAGTTTTTATCCTCTTTGGAACACTGACATTTGAAAACAGTTTGAAAACTGCAACAGAGCCGAAAACCAGAATAATTTGCATTTAATACTGTTGTCCTCTTAAGCACTATCAAAAATACTAGCAAAATATATGAAGGATTTACAAGCTAAGAAAGTTACTACATCAAAGAATTTGGCACTCAGAGCGATTCTCCATTAGTTTGTTCAGGGGTGAGTTGCATTCAATATTCATTTGCCCAACCAGTTTGTCTTTTTATCACAGATTATGGATAGGAAGATGATCCTTCATTTCAGCTCTTAAAATCAAAAACACTTTACGGTATTTTTGACTTAGCAACATGTAAATTGTTGCTATTTCTAATTACAGACTTCATGACTTGCTCCTCTCTTGCTATTTTTTTTCCAATTCAGTTTGAAGAGAATCATACCGAGAAATATTTATACTTCACAAAGACAGCTATTGATGACAACATTCTACAATTTCCTTCACTCCCATAGTTTTTTTTCACCTTCAATTTCTAGTTAATTAAGTTTTATTATATAAATATTCTTTTGTACAATTCTGATTGCATTTAGCAAAATAATCTGATCACCAGATGAGCACAGTAGGCACAAAATGCATTAATACATTAATTAATTCCTGTTTCAATTTATATTACACCATCTTTACTGAGACTTCAGTTTGCTACAGTGTGCAGGTTGCATATTCAATTGGCACATTAAAAGAATATGGGATTTCCTCTGTAGGTGGGATTTCCTTTATAACAATATCTTCATTAGCCATAGTTTCTGTAGCTTTTTCTCTTACACTCAGCTAAATAGAGGCAACAGTCACATTGAGGTTATGTCTGCTCCATACCTGCATTTTTTAATATAATCATTTACACGTAAAATGAGCCTCCCCTTACCATCTCCTTTTTTTCATCTAGTCTCAGTATATCTTGTAAAGGACAGCTATTTTAGTCTTCATTTCACATCTACAGAAAGAGGGAAGAAACAGCTGGAAACCAGTAAGAGACAATTATCTAGAATATCCACAGACTGAACCAAGTATGCTTTGGGTGCCATACTATCACAAATAAATTCCATGTCAGACTACCAATCACTATTATTCTAATACATCTTTTGCATCTATTATTACCTGCCATAAAATTCATGTATGTGTACACAAATCCAACACAGCGATAATGATAATCTTTTAAGATCTGCACTGTAATTTAAAATGCTTTATATTTAGAATTAGATGATTTAACAACAGTCATAATTTGGCACATAATTACCAAATGACTCGCATACTCACTCCCTCTTGGTGTTAAAGAAATAATTATGTTTGCATAAAACCCTGATAGTCCAATGCAGTATGGATTTTGTGACTAATGTTAGCCTCTGTTAGCAGATTAATGTTAAACCTCTGTTAGCAGAACATGTCCCCCCACTACCACAATTTATCCCCACTCCACCACCAGACTGGAAGCACGTCCCTCTCCATGGCCTTTCAGCAGTCACCGGCGTTACTGGAAACAGCGACGGGAGAAGCTGCTTTCAAGGTGCTTCCTACATGTTTGCTCAATACAAACTGAACAATTATACATCATTTAAAATACAGCAATTATACATACAATACATCAGACTGACCACTGTCCTAAGCCACCTTGAACCATGGCATGGAAATTCTACCTGCCACAGCAAGAGCACCTCTTTCTTCTCTCCTTCCTAAATTACTTCATACATTGCAGATTCCTACAGAAGCTAGTATTTTTCAGCAGTACCATTAGATTCACAAAACACGTAGAAATACACTGTTTTAAGGATTTTTTTTTCTATCTAATCACATTTTCTGTGCCTATACAAAGCTTTTACTTTTAAAAAGTTACAGTACGGTGTGGATTTATCTGTTTTACAGATACACTATATATTTTTTATGAAGACATTTATAAAAGCTTCTAATCATCTAATAAGATAGAAGTCAGCTTAGAATATTTTGTAATAAATTATCCATTAGTAAAACTGTATCAGAGGGAAACCACACACAAAAGAAAAACGAAGTAGGGCACTATCTGACAGCTAAGGAAGCAAGAGAGGTTATGTCCTCTATAGCTGAGATGCAGAGCAGTTTCACTTAGTGGCTGTTCTGCTCCAATTCCCCAGATAAAATTTAGACCTACAGCAAGCAGTCTTCATTCCTATTTTATTCTAGCGGGGAGCCATGGTTCAGACTCTTAAGTAAGCAAAAAAAAAAAAAAAAAAAAAAAAAGCTACTCAGTGGGAAACTATGAAGTTTAAATATTATGTTGTACTTAAATTGAGATAAACCTTTTAAGAGCTACTAGGTTCACTATTCTCCTTTCACAAACTGAGTCATAAACTGCTGAACATGTAGAGATGTAGCTTTTGTCCTACTATTTCAAACAGAAAAATAATATTAAAATTTCAGAGCAGCTAAAACGTGCCTACGGCAACATGTCTCATTTGCAGGTAACACAGAACCAGAAATCATGCAGGGATACAAGTAACTCTGATTTTTATCTCATCTGAATTATTTAACATAATTAATACAATATACAGTATCCCACCTGTAAAATGTAAACAGCTACAGTGGATGTACGGGAAAAAACATCCCTTATGTGCTTCTTTCACACAGTTTGCACTTAAATAATCTTTCCTATTGCATTGAAAATCTGTCCACTCCTATCCTTCAGAGCAGTGTGCTGTGCAAAAGGAAATTTAGATGTATGATCTGCAAGGCAGATTTGTCCCTAGTTTTGGAAAGCTTTTGCCAGCAGAACCATAGCCCTGGACTGTAGTTCCAGGAAGTCAGCCATGGGGAAAAGATCAGCATTTCACAACCCTTGCCCTCCTGTCCTCTTAAGAGCCCATATGGGCTCTGCACAAACTGCAAAGCAAGGAGCAGCAGCCAGCAGGATGCCTTTGGCTGCTCTGGCTAGCCAAGCTAGTAACTCCTAGCCACGGACTGGCTCTGCCCTCTCCATGATACAATGCCCTCAGCAGGGAGCACAAAGACCATCTGCTCACTCCTTGCAGATAATCTCCTTCCCCGCAAGGGCAGCAGCTCTGCTGTGTCAGTGGAGTATAAATTATACAGACTAACTACCTGGGATCAGCTGGACTACAGAAAACATGCATTTTAGTTGTTTATTCTGATAGCCAATTTGGCTATTCCAAGCAGAATAAACAAGCCCAGAATTGGCTTAAGAGCATGTGATGCACCACACCAATAAACACACTTTCAGTAGTGGCTAACTGGATGGAGCTATTCAGATTCCTAATAAAAGAATCTTAGGAGTTGGAAGGGACCTCTGGAGCAATCCATTGCTAAAGCAACTCCCATAGAGAAGGTTGCACAGGAAAGTGTTCAGGCAGGTTCTGAATATCTTCAGAGAAGGAGACTCCACAGCCTCTCTGGGTAGCCTATTCTAGTGCTCTGGTACCCTCAAAATAAAGTTTTTCTTCATGTTCATGGAACTTCTTGTGTTCCAGCTTGTGCCTGTTGCTCCTTCTCCAGTTGCTGTGAGCCACTAAAATGAGCCTGCCCCATCCACTTGACCCGTTAGACATTTATTAGCATCGATAAGATCCCCTCTTAGTCTTTTCCAGACCAAACAGTCCCCAGTCTCCCAGCCCTTCCTCATAAGAGGTCCCTCATCATCTTTGTGGCCCCGTTAAATGTAATGCTAAATATGTACTTAAACTTTTTGCAGAATAAGAGGTAGCCCACTTTCACAAAGTACCCCTCCACACACCTTTTGAAACTGCGTGAGTCCAAACATTTGTCATCCACCATCTGTCACTGGAAAACCAATAATCTAATTCATCAACATTTACAAAAGTATATTAAAGTGATGAGCATCAGAGTGAAAACATACACTTAGCCAAGATAAAGACTATAATCTGTTGAAGATTATTCTTAGAGATTAACAAAAAAAATTTAGTTATCCTTCAGAGTGCCTAAAAAAGTATCAACAGATAGTCTACGTTATTCCATCTTTTCTTCCATATCTGGTCCCTGCAGGATTGATTTTGTATCTTTCGCATAGCAATATATGAGAAATTACATGGAAAATATAACTATAAAATTGAAAATCTGCCAACGGGTGTCAGGAGGATGATGCAACACTGTTAAGTGTTTTGATTTCTAATCAAGCATTCACTCAATATTGGAACAAATTTGTATGTCACCTAGACTTCAGCACCATTTTTTTTTTTTTTTTTTAACCAGGAGGAATAGAAACTTCAAATAGCTATCATGTAATTCAAAGAGCTTATGCTGAAGTGCCTGTGAATATAAATGCTCTGCATTTATTCCTTCCTTCCCCACAGTGAAGGAAAATCCAGACTCCAGTGTATTCTTGTCCTCTCTTGGAAACTACTGGAATGAAGTGCAGTTTGAATACTCAGGGTTCAAGAAGGGGACATCCTACCCCTCCATTTGCTCCCAAATCCTAATTCCTGCTAGCTACCAAAATACTATTTAGGTGACACTGCATTCTCACTAATTCCCTATCATATATGTGGAATGAAAGTGGAATTCCCCCAAATAATGGAGGTCAGTTCAATTTACATTTTTAGAAGTCCAGTGATACCAATTCCTACATCCACGAGAAACACAAATACAGTCTGATTTTGCAGAAGTCTAGTAATGTCAGTCTGCAATCAAAACATGTTTGTTCTGTTGGCGACAAAGGAACAAACTGCCTTCAATTGTACTAATTCTGACACTGTATTACAAAATAGGAACATGAGTGTAAATAAACATACATAGGATCTTCCAGCTCACTCTATGAAAGAGAAATCCTGCCTGTCTTCATGTTCCAAACTGAATCTGACCTCTAGACAGATGAGTAAAGGATTTTCATGCCTTTCAGTTCTTTTTCAATATTACGTGAAGTTGTGTCCAATTTAGTCTTGCCCTTTTAAAAGTACCTGGCACAACAAAGATGGGCATCACCATCCTACAAAAGCTTAACATCCACAATTACTACTGAATAGTAACTGGAGCCCACTGAAGTGACTTAGCTAGGATCCAAAAAAATTCTACATCGCATACAATGTCTGAATAGCAATTGCTCCAACTATCTTTGTTTTCCTCCTGCTGTACAATTTTGTTTCAGGACATTCAAAACACTTTGTTATGTTTCATTACTTTTCGTTCATTTCTCCTACTGTTTACCAATATCTATCCTTCATGCAATTACAGTCTACTGCCTTTGAAAAAAGCTGAATAAATTCTATTTTGCAGAAAGTTCTTTAGTTGTAGCTTTTTTTTTTCCTGTAAGATCAATCTTGCCACACAGTTAATATTCTGCTGTCCAACAGATTTCATACAATAATCTTAACAGTAGCTTGAACACTTTGGTAGACATATTCAGCATCTGTTGTTCCTCCCACACTTTGTATAGATTTCTGATACCTCTGACCAAGCATATAAACAAGATCACTTTGTAAAGTAGTATTACATGGTGCTCAGCAAGCCATCTGTAAACCGACTTCTTATATGATTAGATCTGCTTTTGTAATCACCTCCAGTTTTCTTTCCATCCTTGGATGCAATTGTGGCTTCCCTTCTCTCTTCTTGCCTGAAATTTCCAGTTGTCTATTCAAGCAGCTAACTGGACTGAAAAGAGATGCCTAGTAATAATGTGATGTTTTTTTTTGATTTCTGCTCTTCTTGTCCTCCCACAACATACATTTATACTTTTCCTTTCTTTCTTGTTCTTTTTTTTCTCCCACTGAGGAACTAAAGCCCCTAGAAAGCTTGCTGTGAAGTGTAACTTCTTTGAGTCTAATAGTCTTCAGAAATAAGCAGTGCAGAGAAACTTCTTCCTATCAAAGAGATCATCTTGCAGCTTACTGAAATCAATAATAAGACTTCAAGGACTTAAGTAAGAAATTTAACAGCTCTATGGCAAAAACTTCAGTCCACCAAACACATGATTTGAGAAATGTATCTCCTATTGGAAGGGCTGGGAATTGCAGATAGAGATCATTTTACGGTCTTTTAGCCATCAGTTATATAAATGTGTTGTGAAGTCAAAATGCCCCTTCCTCCCCCCCACAGCTTTGGACGAGATGTAAATTTTCAGTGGCATAAATCTCTGGCCATCTGGAAGGTAATCCCTCAGGCACTCAAAAAACAAGTGTAAGCTTTTTCACAATATCAAAACAGAAAGACTAAGGGCTTGTGCATATGCTTTAATACCACACAGAAAAAAATAGCAGTGTTATTTGAGCCTGGAGACTTAATTGCTATGTGCCCAGATTCATTTCTGGGGCATAAAGAATGCTAACATATGCTTGGTCACTAAATTCCAAAGACATAACAGTCCCATAACAATTGCTTCAAGACACCTCCTTGCTTTTTCCCCTTTTTTTTTCTATTCCCTTGATATTTTCTTCTGAAATCACAAAAAAGTACGCAACAAAGGTTACACTTAAGAAAGATCAACAGTTGCTCTGGTATTTTTTATATGAAGATGATGATAATAATAACAATAATAACTAATGTAATTTTACTGAAATTATAAAGCTGTCTCAAAGCCCTGAAGAAATACATACATGGAAATACTTTCTGGTCAGATACAGGACAAACATTACAGTTGACTGCACGGTATTCCTGAGTGGCAAAATATAGAACATAACTATACAAGTACTATTGAATAGACAATAATTTGAATTTTGTGAGTGGACAGCAAAGCAAGAAAATCAAATCATGATTTCCACGTGAAGAGCAGTAGAAAGTCTAAAGAGCGCTTTAGGGGACTAGAATTAGAAAGCAGCCCACTCAACTGTAAAAATAATAGCAGGTAAAGATCACATAAGGGAGAAAAGGTGAAGAAATATTAAGAAAGAAAAAAAAACCAAGAACACTACATATAAAGATGTAAAAAGGAATAGATAAACAATGAAAAATAATCTAGACTGAAGATCCTGAGATTCCTAGATATTCTCAGCTGTTTAGATTGTTAAAATCTGCTAAATTTACTGAAGGACTCCTTTGAAATCTGACATCCAACTAATTCAGTCATTACCTGTCTAGTACCTGAAACTATTATAACACATAAGTCAATTTGCAGATGAAAGTCACTTACAAAGAACAAGTTTGAAGTTAATAGAAAGATTGCCATTAACTATTATGTACTTTAGTCCTTATCTAAAGTGACCTTTGTGGGGCATTCACAGTACACAGCAACTCTGCAGATCAACAGTTTTCTTTTTTTGTGTCAATGCCTATTTAAACTCTATGCACATAGGTTCAGCAGAGTAGCATTCAACTGGAAGCGCACAAAATGATCGCAGCACAGCCTAGTAGTAATAATTAAAGCTTTGTCACAGAACAAATACCGGATGCCCTATAAACTCCACTAAAGGTAGAAAAGGGGAAATACATCCAAGATTAAAACAAATCTGAGTCAAGCTACAGTTGTGCAAGAAAACATATTTTCTTATGAACAGCAAAAATCTCTGGTAAAAATTATCATCAAAAAATACTTTAAATTAGTAAAAAAATTTTTTAAAAAATAATCTATTACTCAACTTCAACTCTGCTTTTTACTGCTAAACAGGGAGCACAATAACCAAGCATAATATCTTTGTGTTTTTAAGGTTTTCCCAAGACAATTTATAGCTAGCAGTTCCTTTTGATATTGGCAGTCATCCTTTTTTATTTTATAGTCATGTTACACTAGTGAAAACATATCCTACCATATAATACACAATACAGGTCACCATTCTGTCAGACTTCCCCTCTGCTGCCATCTGTTGCACAGCAATAAAATGTAATGGGATAGTGGTGGGAAGGTTCAACCTCTACTTCCGTGCCATCAACACTCACCCCTGATGTTACAGGCCAAAATAATAAAATAGGAAGCGTTATTTTTGGAGCAACCTTTCCATAGAACTTCTACTATTGCCATTGCAATCGTCTTACCTTGAATTTAACTTTTACATTTGCAAACACAGTAGTGTGTGTACATGCACATATGTAAACATATATTTATCTTCTCCCAGGCAAGCAGAGAAAAAATAAATGTATTTACAAAATACTTTAAGAAATACAGCAGTAATATTTAACTGCCTATTACTTTTTCAAACTCTCTAAATTAGTTGTAGGCTATTAAACCACTTACGGATTAAGAACATCCACAATTATGAATTCATTTTGTTGCAATGGTAAGGCATTAAGGGAAAGTATACTACATGCACAACTGATGAGCATGCTTCATGTGTGCTGATGTCCAGCAAGTGTAAAATAAAAACAGAGCCTCTCCAGAATTTACACTGAATAAATAATAATAATAATAATAATTCAACTCCTTCTTCCTCTCCTCATTTAATTTCACTCTAAAGCTGATCAAATAAAGGGGAAAAGGAACCCAACCCAAAGCCGCTGCCATCCCAGCACGGCCCGGCTGCCTTCGCGCTGCTGCCACCTCCCGGCGCCCGCCCGCCTCTGCGAGCGCCTAATCAGAAATTAATGATGATCTCCAAACACACTGAGGCACCTGGTCAAAAATTAACAGCAATCTCTGAATAAACACAGCCTCTGCTATTTTAGGAGAAGTTCACTGCGCTGAGCAGCATCTACCGGCGAAAACAAATTACGTATTTGTTCACAAACTGGATCCCTTTGTATTCAGGAATACACAACAGCAGCTGCACCCATCAAGTGCATAAAACTGAAAATAGCCAATAGAAAAGAAGAACAGGAAACAGAAATAAAGAGTTACTATCAAAAAATGGATGGGAGACAGCTTTGGTAGTAGTGTATTGCAAATAAACCAATCACTCACAATTATTCTCTATCACGCAAGCACCCTTCCTAAGCCAAGTGGTTTGGTTAAAACTCTTTAGTTTTAGGACAACAGCCCCTGAAAGTAATGCACAATTCAGCCCAGCACAATTACTACATCTGAAGCCCAAACCTCAAAAGCAATGAAACTAGGATGGTTTTGTATGATGCTGTCTTTAATTCACCTTCTACTACCTTTAGGGAAACATTAACCCCTCATTTTTCCCAATGTTTTCTCTGTTACACAACTTTTCCTTATGATAGGAGCAGCAGGAGGTGATCTAACATGCTGTACAGCCACAATCCGAGGCTGAGACACCCCACACTGATCAGCAGTGCTCAGCTCCACACAGACCTGTCTCTAAGACTCACCACCTCATTCTTCATGTTATGCTCTTACAGTGATTTAGACACACACATAACAGCCAGTGCCCCAGGGTCCATGAATGTCATCCAGGTTTTGAAGGTTGCAGCTACAGGCCCAGTCAGGAAGAAACCCTCTGAAGTGAACATAGCTTAGATGAAAGTACTGTGAAGAAAGGGCAGGGGATTCCTTTTTTCCACCTCAATTTTAAAGCTTTTAGTCTGAAATAGTCACCAACTACTAAACAGATAGAAAGAAAGCTTTGCCTTTTGGTTATCTAGTTGTCGTTTCTTTATATGAGCTCACCTCAAGCAAAGGAAACTCCTAAGGCTGCACTGGGACTACCAGAGCTGGTATCACCATCAGACATTGACCTCGCAGTGCAGGAACTGCTTGTGCTGAGCTTGCACTGAGCCACACTGCAAAGTAATTGCTAAAGAACCATGCAACAGAAGAAATGAGATCCATGGAAAGATTTGGCAAAGTCACAGCACAGTGAGTTAGCTGAAACCTCGCCCTGAAAACAGCAGAATTCCAAGGCACGGTCATATCACACAGCAGCATCTTCTCTGCCCCTTACCTGTGCAGTCAGTGGTTTTGTTTGGTTGTTGTGTTTCAAGCAACATGCTTAGCTGCACACGTTGACCCTTGCAACTTCATAACAAAAACAACTCCAATCTAACACACACTAATGACCAGATCAAAGCTGGGGTCCCTACTTTGTTTCCATTTTTCTCCCTAACACAAATATTTTGTAGCACTCTACTGCCACCAATATGTAAGAACAGCAGGAAAAAGCTTGAAAATGATTTAAAAAAGAAGGAACAGAAGAGAACACATCAAATGTTAAAAATAAAATAACACTGCAAAATATCTTTCAAACAAAAATGACACAAATACAATTCAGAACAAGGAAAAGATTCAAAATTTTGCACAGATTTTCTCAGAAAAAGAGCAGCGAGCACAGATTTACAGTGACCTGCGTAACACAGCAACATTTGTATTAGGGGGAATAGATTTCTGATTCCTGTATCAGACACCTCCTGGCAAATACGTGTGTTCATTTTAAGGCAAATTCCAAAGGAGTGCAAGTTCCATTCTACGCGACTTTTCTGCTTTCACAAAGGCTTTTAGAAACACTATTAAGCACAAACAAGATTATTTATGACTGGTTTGGAAAGATTATTAAATTCTGGTTTTTGTGGATTAAGGTGAAAATTCATTAAAAAATTATTTTAACATTTGGCATCAATATAAAATAAAACAAAAATAGTATCTTCATATACATTGAAGGAAAAAAAATCCTAACAGCAAAACATCCTAGCTCATTCTGAAAGCTGCATAGGAAAAAACAGCAAATGAGGTATTGAGGTGGTCCAAGAAAGCATCCTGTACAATTCAGCATTCAGCATTCTCATAGGTAACAAAGTAAGCTTACAAAAAGTTCACTTACTGTTAGTATTCTAAAAGCAAAATAACATCTAATTAGAGCCTTAACCAGAAGATTTCATAACAAGAAATGTATCTCACTATTACATTTAATTGAAAAGGAGGGTATATAATTTGCAGCTCTGAAATTAAGAAGTCTAAAACCTGATTCTCCTTTAAATTTTCCACAGACTAGAATCCCACATGGTGTCCTAGCAAAAAATGTTTTTTATTTCAGAGGCAAAAGAAAATCTAGCTTCATTAAATTGTTCTGAATGAAGCAAAGAATTATTTAATTTGTATATGGTTAGTACTACCATGCACAATATAGTTAAAAGCAAAATATGAAACTAAATTATAAAATACACTGGACTTAGTGTAGGATAGTATTAATTACAAGGGCCAGAGCTAGCATTATCTTTAAAATTAATGAACTTGATATCCACTAACAATTTATCTGAGTGACAGTTAATATTAACTCACATAAATTTATGAGTTTGAAAAAAATCTTACAATCTTGGTTAGAGTTGACAATTTTTTCTTTCTTCTCTCCTAGAGGAAAGTATTGTGAAAGCTAAAAAATGCATCAGAAATGGCAGTACAATGCCAAATAAACTGCTGTACAAGCACATCTTCCTTTACATGTTTCCAATAGGTGGCAACAGAATACCAAAAATACAAAGGAGTTTGTAACTCCTTCTTCATCCACAAAGAAACAGAATCCCTATTAACTCTACCAGCAAACCAGCAGTGTTATTCAGGTAAATCATTACATCTCTGCAACTGAAATTCTCTGGACAGTTAAAGCCAAAAGGCAGAGAATTTGCAGAATAGAAACAGAGCATTTATTAAGAAAACATTAATGAAACAACCCATGCTTTGAACTCAGAGCTTATCGGAAGGAGTAAACTACTTTAAAAATAAAAATTAAAATGTCTCTGCACATTAAACTATCAAAGAAGAAAGAAAATTTTAGACTACCTTCTTTGTTGTTGATGATGATAGCCACACCTTGGTCTTTAGAAGTATTTACTTGGAAGATGGAATGAAGGAGTGGGAACTTTTCTTAAACAGAATGCTCTCCACTGACAAATCTCCATTTTATCAATATTAACAGTCCATACTGACTCCTTGGTCCTTTCACAGAAAACAAAGTTCTGCTTCTGTTGACAGTTATAAGGCAGTTTTGTTTCTGCTGAACAAAGCTAAATAATATACTAAATATAATAGATAATGACTACTCACTTGCTTTCAAAGCCAGCTAAATTACGGTCCAAAGCAATTGTCTCTGTAGTAATTTCCACTTTTCTTACGCTGCCAAAGAAGTCTGTTATCAGAACATTTTGAGGGTCTCGCTGGAAGAGATCAGTTCGATGCCCAGGAGTTGAAACACACAAACTTTTTGGACAGACCTGAAACTGGAAACAAATATGGAAAGTCATATCATGTCCCACATTGATCAACAATTTCTACGAGTACTTTTCAAAGTGAAATGATCATAAAATTAAGACAAATACCATACATAAATTTTGGTAGTACCCTTAATTTTCATACAAGCTCCACAGCCAAAGAAAAGGGACTGAAATAAAAAGCATTATTAAAAATTACAAATAAAAAATAATAAAAAATTATTAAAAAGCATAAATAGAAAACCTTAATCCTCAGCTATCAATATGAGCAAAGAAATGCTTTTGTGAAAGCCAACTGCAACTGACCGATTAAATGTGAAAATGCATTTCTGAATACAGAAGCACCAACACTGCTGTATCTTCCAAAAAGCAAAAGGTGGTATAAATTCTTCATGCTTACCAAAGGGAGGCAGGCAAGTTTCACAAGCCATGACAAGTAGCTAGCTGTGAAGGTTTTAAAATTGAATCAAGAATTTAAATTTTAATCAGAAAAAAAAAAATCCTTATCCTTATTTCTGGTTTACAGCCTATGAATTAATACTCAATGAGGACCTTAAAATATCAAAGGTGTACTATGCACATTAAATTCACACAGACATGCCTGTAACACCTACAAATTAGCTATCTACTTTTCTATTAATTTTATGTACCTATCCGTTCCACTACCTCCAGCACAAATTCCAACAGTGGGAAAGCAAAACCAACACTAACAAATTAAACTAGTTTAGATGGACTCATTTTCTGCAAATGTATCTTTATACTGAATAAAGTAGATACAACGACGACACATTAGTTGTAATACTTAAAATATCTGACTAAGTAGCATGCTTATTAAGCAGTAGAACTGTTACAAATCCAGAAGTTACTCAAGGCAAAACCAGTGGATTTTGGATGGAAAATTTTGGATCGGGGGTTTTTGCACAGGTCCTACTACACTGCCCACACAAGTCTTTAGCATTTTCCATCCAGACAGATTCCTTATTCCAGGGTACCTCCTAGATTACATAGCTTGTAGTTTAATTAGTAACATTACATGACTTCAAATTGCATAGCTGTGAAAGTCAATCAGGGCCCCACTTCCTGGCCTCTGAGCTGGGAAAGCTGAGTTTGTGTCTCAGTCCACAGAAGGCATTTCATAACTAAACACACAACCCCGCCAAACACAGGCAGAGACAAGCAACCCTCTAAGACACAGGTGAAAGGTCAACAGCACCTTGAGCAGCTTCTTGACCAAATGTTGCTGCCCACTCAACTGCCTCTCCAACAGCCTGCAGGCTGTGCGGTAACAGTTTGTTATGCAACCTTGTGTGTTCTAGCAACAAAGAATACTTAACACAGCACATTCATGCAGGGGACTACCAAGTACGCTTACCTTCCTGAAATGACATCTTCCAAGTGATTTTCACAAACAGGTCCACTGGTTACATGATATAAATCTTATACACCTGATTCTGTCATGAGTCAGCTGGTTGCATTCTCAGGGCAGAATCACAGGTCCTAGTTAGCTCAGTGCAGATGCAGCCTCAATTATCACAGACGCTGACAGATAAAACCTGTAAGTTTCAGTTCCATACCTCCTAGCAGAAATTCTTTGCACAGCCCAGCACAAAATAGACAAGTTTGTATGGTAGTTGTTTTTTTTTTTTAGGACAGCAGAACCCTTTTCTTAAAAGGTTTCTCAGAGAGAAAGCAATGGTCCCACTACAGATTCTGTCTCACTGTTCCTCCCTTCTGCACCTACTACAACTTCTCTTTTATACCTGGTCTTACAGTCTAAGCTTGTAAATCCAGGGAGCCTTCAGCTCACATTAACCTTTACCCTAAACGATGGATACACGCACACAGATCCGCTGAGCTGTTTTTCAGTAATTCCCACTTATCTTGTTTGCAGAGTATCACATCTCCTGAACAAGATCTTCGCTATCCTCCATGTGAAGTGGAAGTGAACTGGACTGACCAGCATCATGCTTCCCGTACACACAGAAGACACTTGCCAGTGCACATAAACATTCATTTCTTGGTTTCATCAAAAGACAATACATTTTCTCCAACTTGAAGTAAGGGCACAAACATAAAACCTGTCTCCAAAGTAAGCTACATAAGTTAAATATTTATTTCGACCCCTCTATTTGATACATTAATCTTTGCTGCAGCTATATTTTATGTTGGGGTAATGGCTAGAAAGGCTACAAAACACTTTAAGAACTACAATGCTTTTATATTCTTGTACTGTTAACACCAGTATAAGAACATACGATGAGAACGAATGACTCAACAAATTATGAATGACCTTTCAATGCAGCTGCCTTCTATCAGCCCCAAACAGACTCCCAACAGCAAGTCAAAAGTTTATTGATCATAGGCAACCACTGCAAATAGCTTCAAAGACATCAAAGAAAGAGCTGCTTTGCAATTCTGCTTTATGTTAGCTACTAAAGGAACATGAGCCACGTGCTCTCTTTATCTGAGCACCCACTGAACTTTTGCCTTGCTGGTCACAGCAAATACTTCCATTTCCTTCCTAAAACACAGACTTCAAAAACATCTTTCTTGCTCTCAACAAATGCAGTTTAAGAGTGAGATCTGCAAAATCATTGCAGTAAACATGTACAGAGAAGGGATCTAATCAGTGTTCCTCAGAGCCTTCAGTTACTGGACTCAGCTGGGAGAATATCACACGTACAGACTGCATGACACTGCATAACAGCCCCATCCTCATGGGCAAAGTGAATCTCATCACATGCCCATCTCTGCAGAAAAAATTACAAGCACAGGTTTACCTGTAAAGCTGTCTGACCATTAAAATAAACTTTCAGTGGATTAATTCTACGCTTTCACAGACAAACTGAATGCTTTTCTGGGCCAAAAAACAAAAAACAAAACACCACATTTCTAAGTAGAATTACAATAGCCTGTTAACAAGAGCATGCCAAGAGCATGCAGGATATTATATCAGATGATTTAATCACTTATTTAAGTTTAACTCAATGGACACACTAAATAGCTTGTTGGAAGCTTAGTGCTTTTCAGCCACTTATTTCTCACACAGTTACCATCCCTTAACTCTTGAAGAAGCAGCACCAGTCTCACCAATTGTTCCTGCACCTGGAACTGCTTGCATTTCTTCCACCTGCCTTTTACAACTCTCAAGAAAGCACTACAGGATGATAAAAAGCTCATGGCATTTTAAAACAAACAAAAAACCTAAGGAAAAAAAAATATTATTGAAGGTATAAATCAGTGCAGTAAAACAATGATCTGTAGGTTTATAATTTGAAAGTAAAGTATTCAACCTACTTGAAAAGCAAGCACATTTCAGATCAAAGGTAGTGTATTTATCATTGCGTCTCATAATCTACCTTGATGTATTTCAAATGTAAACTTCTTTTGGACAGTAAGAAACAGACACAGATGGTAGTTCTCTCACCTAAACTACAACAATTTTGTTAAAAAAAAAGTCACTCAAATAAATCAGAGCTGTCATTTTGATGCAGAAAAGCTGTTACTTTCCATGCTATTTTCCAGAATGGAAAAAAGCTTAAAATATCATTGCATAAAACGTATGGTGTCCCTCATAGATTTTCTATACATAATTGACTACTCCTTAAAAACCTATTAGAAAGCATGAATTCCAAAGCACACCAGCACCCTGCAATGTGCTTCTGTTCTCTGTGGCAGTCAAAACCCAAATACAGCTAAACACCAAATTTGTCTTCCTGGGTGGTAGAGTTCCAGATCACATATGAACATTCAGAAGATAACCAACACTCCTTGTTGAAATACAGTATTTGTTAATAGAGAAAGAACTGAAAGCAGATATCCTGGGGTTCTGATTTATTCAACTTATATACATTTTCTTTTTAAACTCTCGCTAAGTGAAATTAATTATAATGCATATTAAATATATTAACATTAACACAGAGGACAGAACTAATGGCTCCAGCATTATTTAATACTGAGCATCCCTGAAAAAAGGGAAAAATACCTGTCTACAATTAGAAAAATGTATTTAGATACAGTTTTTGATAGGAAAAGAAAAATAACATTTTATAATACAAGATGGAAAAAATAGATCACATATCATTGCAAAAATATCACTCAGTAAGCGGAAGAAAAGCTGTACAGATTAATTAGCAAAGCACAGTCAGCAGAGCTTAGTGGCTCTGACTCAGTAACTCTGCCATAACTGTCCCTATTTTGGGTTCATTTTTTACTCAAAGCTGCTTTGTGCTGAGATGATGTCATTGGTCACACCAAGTGTAATATGAAGGTCTCTCTTCTAAGCTCTTAGAATACATGTACATATTGCAAAACAACTACATCAGCTCTGAAAGTGTGAAACAGATACCACAATTCAAGTGTTTGCAACCTGTCCCACAACAGTTTACTACCATAGGACAATTTTGAGACAATTTTGGAACAAAAATGTGTAATGGCACTGAGAAAAAGAGGATTCCAGTATTAACAATCCAACTACCCAGTACCTGTGTGAAAAAAGGACTGCAAAGCAATCACAGACTAGCACTTTGATAACTAAGGTCTTTAAAGGAGAAAAAAAACCAAAAAGCAAGAAACTGGCTAAATGAAACACATTTCTTGATGCGCTGCTGTTTCCAAACTTTTTAATTAAGATACTAATTAAATAAAACCATCTGATTTCCGCAAATGGAAACTCTGTTATCTTGAAATTTTCTTGCCACATTTTGAAGTTATTTTACGACAAATCAGGTCTCATATAGAACATACGTGAATCTGATTTTGAAAGTTTGAATGTGTGGCACATTACTTTTTACTTTTTTGGAATTGCAATCAAACTGAAATTCAGTCATTTGCACAGCTTTTTGCTATCCCCTTAGCAACACAGATGGAACAGGTGGGAAGTAGGTGGAGGAAAGATGCCTCATTCTTCACAGGAATGTGATATCCAAACCTTAGGCGGATGTGAAGTGAAGCTTTTTAAAGAGAGGCTGGAGAAAATTACATAGGTGATATGATGGACACCATGTAACAAATACTTTCTTCTGAAAGAGTAGACATCAGACACAGAAGGATGGTCAACAACTACACTTCAGCTATGAGTGAACTCGTTAAGTGAGCCACTTAACATATTGCCCAGACTTCCCAAGTGTCAGTTTTAAAAATCAGGCTTGCATAAGCATTAGCTCTTTTTTCTTAACCCAGAACAATACTAACATGGTATTCCAGTGCCAAATATACCTATATGAATCCTATAACACAACTGCTGAAATATATGTATATCATGATTCAGTACTTTTTCAAGCCGTCTCACATAATTGGTTCTATTCCCTCCCCTTCCCAGAGCAGCAATAAAGAGATTCGTGCTGTGATGTCTTACAAGACGTCAGTAATTTATCTGTGTAAGTTTCCATGGGCCTTCCTACTTATTCGGCATACAACATAAAACAAAAATGCAAAGCAGAGTGTTTAGGTATCTTCTCAAAAGAGCCCAAAATGTAAGCTACTTGACCACCTACGACATTTTCTGTACTGTTGACAATACCTGAACTAATATCTAGTATCTTTTTTAATTTAATGTCAATTCATTTTCTAGTTTACAAAACAGAATTCTAGAACGCTGTTTGAATGAACAAGGTAGAAGCAGAAGTGCTGTCAATAAAAAACTTACATATTCTTCTTTAACAAGATTGATTTTAAGGTTTTTCTGTATTTTGTGATCAGACAGGTACTAAATTACAAGCCAGTTTCATTCTCATTCCAGTAAAGGAATTATGAATCTTAGTCACTGAATCAATTCTACATCAACATAAAATCTGTTAAGTGGGAGCTGTTTAGACTGAATTCTACTACAGATTTGACAACCAGCCTAGGACAAGCCTCTGTAGACAAAGGAGTAGATGCTCCATTTACACAAATTTATCAAACACAGTGTGCACAGTCAGTGGTGCGCCTAGATCATTGATACAGTCATGGCATCAGGATTTACAGCTACAAGGCAACACAGCAGAACATATAACTATAGCAAAATTAGCCTTGGAACAGGCATGAAGGGTTAATAAAATAATAAAAGATGGCCACCTTTTATGCAATTTTATCAGTGCATATATCTAACTGTTACAAGGGCGTTTGCACACATTTTACCTTAGATTATCTTGGTTGTTTTTTTTTCACTGCTTCTTAACTGAAAGCTTCTTTCAGTACTCACCTAAGCTATAATATACTCCAAACACAGACAGATTTAGACATCTCTTGGTCTGGAAGCTAAGTGGAGAAATCAGCCTCTATAGGCATTTGTGAGTGCACAAATAGAATTTTAACTGTTTAATCAACTTTGCAAAATTCTACCAGTGGTTGCCTTTCCATATCCACAAAGTGCCTGTTATCCATTAAGTTGATTTTACATATTTCAGAAGTTTCCAACTATTTTTTTTTATGCACAATCATTTTATTTAAATATTTAACAAATTTTATTTATTTTTCAATGATTTTTTTTTTAATGGCTAGTTTTGGTTAACTTTTTTCTGTAGCCAATAAGCCACTTTCACACAAAGGACAATCCTCTAAATGTTACACTACTGTTTTGCTTAATAATGGCAGAAAGGCCCTCCCCACAAAGCTACTTCTAAGACAAACAGTAGTTGTACAGAAAGCATTTGGAGAACACCATGAAAAAATAAATTGCTGAGCGTTGAGATTCTACTTACAAGGTCATTCATATTTGTCTGACTGGCTGGATGAACTTCTTCCAAGAATTCCAGCATGTAAAAAGTGTATCTGTCCATAAGATGAACACCAATCCCAAGATCAGGTTGATGCTACAAAATAATATGAAACAGTTACAGGGCATTTGCAGAACAGAACTCAGTATTTAGAGAAGGGAACAGCATATAATAGTATCTTACAAAAGTTAAGCATAATGTGTTATTTGTTCCTAAGAAAATTACACAAAGCAAATTACCACTCATGAAGAAATATTCTGGTGGTGAACTATGTAATACATGGATCATTTTCATTTTTCTAGACTACATCTAGACAATAAGCTGGGAATTCCCTTCTTAGAAGTCCAGTGAATTTATGTACCATCCCCAGCTTCCTAGGGCTTGGAAAACAGAGCTGAGAAAGAGAACTTATTTTCAGTTTGGCTTGGATCTCTTTCCTATCATTCTTTCTGTAATGTCAATGGGGTATAAGTATTGTTTTGGTTTTTTTTCCATATACCAAGTGTAAGAAACACAAGACTGAATATTCCCCTCTCAGATCTCTCATCAGTCTTTCCATAAGATTTTTGCCCAATCTAGGTAACGTATAAATTAACCAGGAAGCACAGAATTCTATCACCACCTTTAACTATCAGCAATTAGCTGAAGATGATTTGCCTTTTCCTTTTCACTGGACATGTGGGTCCTCAGAATTTCTGTAAACCTTTCCAAGTCCTTGGAAACTTTTTAGAACTGAACTGGAACTGAGCAAGATAGTGTCAGTCGAAGATACACCAATAAAAGCTAGTGTTGACAGGCAGAGCTAAAAATCAACATGTAGACAAAGGAAGAGGAGAGTCATCATCTTCCTTACATGTACAATACCTTTTGCATTGTCAATTATAATTTTTTGTTATTTTACATGTATAAAATATACATAATTATATTATATATATATAATATATATACGTATATATATTTTAATATATATACGTATATATATTATATACATAATATAATATATAATATATAATTATATATATATACACATAATACATAATATATATATAATATACATAATGATTTTTGCTATTATTTCTGTGATAGAAAACATCAAAAAATAAAACATATTAGCCTGTTTCCTTGTGACAGCCCACAAAAGCAGGAAGATACACCTTACAGTTTTGTCAAAGCTGCACTTTATAACAAAACACATTATACAGTACACAATTAGAAAGAAAATTTTAGTTATTAAAAAAAAAAAAAAAAGCAGCAATGGCTGTACTGTTAACTCACTCAGATATTCTGAAAATCATCTTCAGGACCACAAAAATGTACTTACTGATAACGAATCTTCTCCTACTTGGCTGCTAGCCAAGGCAATTATATTAGGTGAATAAAATCGTTCATACATGGATGCTCCTTGACAAGTATCAATGATAAACAACAATTCATTGTACCTAAAAGAAACAAAACAGCCCTCTTACTCAATTTTCTTCAGATTGAAATATAGGAACTTTGCTTTCTAGTCACCAGGATAGCTACTACCAGCCTAAGGAACAGATGACTTTGCACTGATTGATTTTAAAATGGCAAGTTCAGCCAAATCAATTCTATGGGAAGTTCTCACAGTAGGAAGCTGAAAGTGAAATTTAAAACTCTTCTTTCTGAATGTAAATTTTCACCTAATTCTATGGATGGCAAACAGCATTCACTGTTGAAAGTTTAGTAAGGCCTACCAGTAAGATTTCAGGCATGTTAATGAAATACAGTACTTAACCTCTACATAATACATTCTTATTACCTTCTTTTCTGCCACATTTGTTCAAAGGCATCAGCAAGTTCTACATTTGTGATTTCTTCAGAATCTTGAAATTTTAGGAAACCATTCCCACCATGGCCTAATAGAAAATATACAATTAGGCAAGTATGTAGGTTAAGGAAAGATATTTAGTCTGGGTGATCACCTTTCTTAAAAAATAAACAAACAATTGTTTTGCTCCAATAAAACTTCAGCACAAGGACAGTAAAAATATAATTTAGACTGGAAACTACATTTAATAAGTACAGTCTTACAGGTTTTCTTTGTTAGCATGACATGTTAAGGAAAAAAATCATTTGTCAATCCTTTTTTTTTGTTTGGGCTCCTCATGAGAATTCATGCTTTCATACAGATCCATCCAACTGAACAATAAATGTCAGTAGAAGTGTATACACAAAACTCTAATTACCCGTCATATATATGAGAATATTGCTTCTGTCATCAGAAAGAAGACGTTTAGATCGTGGAGTGCTTGGTGGGATTCTTCCTGTTAACACACGCAAGAAATTTTCCACAGTAACCTAAGAATAGAAGCATAAAGTAATTTTTTAGAGATAAAAATATGGGTCAACAATTCTAGGTTGGATTACATTAAAAAAAATATAATGGAACAATACAACATGCAGTGTACCCAGTAAGATGCAATACTGTATGGTATAAACTGCATCAACAGACATCTTCTTGTTCAAGACTTTTACTGCAGTAAGGCTCACAATTACACAGCATCTCTTACTATATCTCACTAATATCAGCCTGGTGTTCTACTATACCCAATAAGACTACTATCATTTTAATTTCTAAATACGTTTTCCATTGATTTGAAAACCTGTCAGTGTATACCTTTGTTCTGTCAAAGATGCTCACGTGCTCACAAAATGCTCCAACATTTCTGTGTGTTGCCATGGAAAAATAAAAGTTTAAATTACTTCTGCAACTCAGGAGAGGAAAAACAAGATCAATTTCAGTTACATAAGTCTTTGTGTGATCAGATATCATCAAGATGGTGATCGTAAAACCTCCTATAAAACTCCATTTGCTGTCCAGACACACGCAGCAAATGCTAGCAAAAATCCATACTCAGGAAAGAACATAAGAAAAAAACAACACATTTCCATTTTGGTACAGTATCTTCATCTCTTTATACAAAGCTTCACATCTTATGTATGCCTTTAGATGCTCCAATAAACTTTCAGCAACAATTATTCAGCACTATTAAATCATTTATTTGTTGTCTGCTTTAAGATCTCCTGGTAAACTATTTGAAAGAATATGACACAAAAATAAAAAGACAATAGAACACTATTGTTAGTGTTATATTAATAGATTAATTAGGTTAATAGATTTCTATATAGTAACTATTTTACAAAAAAAAGTAGGTTATGGGATTTGGTATTTTTTTTAATAAAAGCATAAGCTTAAGATCAGAAATATAAATAGCTACAGCACATTTCATTTGCACACTGAAAGTGTCACATAGGTGTTGAGCATTTGCAAGATATAAAAACATAGATCCAATAATTTAAAGCATGGCTACCTCATAGCTTCTGTAATCCACTTCTACATCATCTCCATAGACATTTAGCTCCATGTTTTTATGACTAAACACAGTAGCTGGTTTAGGATTCCTGGGATTACATGCCATATCATCTGCCAGCATCAGGACAATGTGACTGTGAAATACAAGGAAGACATAAATCTAAAGGAAATTACAAGAAAATTATCCCATGATTAAAAGAGTAGCTTACGACATCAAGAAGATGCCTGTCATTGTAAGTGAAGATTTGCTTAGTTACATGGTATTTCCTTATGAACACGCTCACTGATAGAGTTATCACAGAGGGAAATGCAGCTAGCTGCTATCTAGCAACAGGTTTCACTCAGGCCAAAGCTGAATATGCAGTTAACACTAGCAACTCTATGGTACAGACTCGCATAGAGCTAGGTGACAGAACAGGGCTAAATCACTTCATACAGTTCCACAGAAGAAACCCCAGCCTGTCTGTGCCCTTTCAAATAGAGCAATTAAAAACATAATGAAAATCATTTTGTTCATTAAATCTGAGGAGCTCGCAAACATTCTTCAAACTATTATACTACATCTGATACAGTGCTGCATGGTTAGTAGCACTAACCGGAAATTCTTCTATGGAACACATATGAGTTGACAGCTGACAGATTTTGTCTTATTCACAGTAACATTAAAAACAAAAAAAATTAGCACCTGAAGGACTATTAGAATACTGTACCAACCTGCATGCAGCCAGACATCTACATGTGGCAGGGTCAGGATTTGGTCAATACATGAAACACCAAGAGGTCACTGTTTGTTTACTATGTCACCGCCTGTTTGTCTACATGAGTATTTTAAGAGTAATTCTGTTGTTCATTAAGTGCTGATACGCTCCACACGCTAGAAAGATAAATGCTACCCAAAATAACTGAAGCACAGATCCTCAAAAATAATCAAAGTAAATTACTTCATTTGGAATAAAATGCAGACAGTTGAGCGCAAACATGCACCATATGCACTCTTAAAAAACACACTGTCCCTACATCCAGCCAAACAATTTTGGTGTTAATTTGCTGCTTAACTGTTAAACTAAAGTAATCCAATCATGTATGTTACTGCTATTCCCATACTGTAAAACTTAAACCACATAATGATTCCAGCAATCAAAAACTATTCCTTAACTCATTTAGGTTTAGTTTTATCCTAGCAGAACTTTCCTCTTACAAACTGAATCATTGTGCCCATGCATCAGCAAATCAGAGCAACCTATATTCATAGACGCACAAACCATTTTCCCAATGAATTCTTCTGTTAGATGACAAGTAATTTAAACCACCAGACAGTTCGATTTAAAACAAGGAAAAAATCCTTTCAAAACAAACAAGCAAACCCCAACACAAAAGAGCACACCTAAGAACCGTGATAAATGTTTATTTCTAAGTTAGCTTAAACTGGGAAGAAAAATGTATTTTCATACTGCTTCACATAGCAGAAAGACTTTAGTAGCACATTTGAAAGGATTCACCAAGATCCCCTCACCTGTCAGGAATGCCCAATCTCTTGACACTTCTGTATACTGAAAGAGTGTTTGCCACATGACGGTAATTAAACCAGAATCGAGACGTACATACCTTGAATTTTTAAGGAAAGAGAAAAAACAGCACCACATTAAGTAGTGTAAAATACACAGAGGCCTGGCTTATGCATCCGAAGACACTGATAACAGGTATTGAACAAAGTAACAAATCAGAAAGAAAACAGCAACATCAAGAAAGTCATGATGTAAGCTATATACATGTGAACCTTTGCTGTACCAAAGAAATAAATGTGGAAAATAAATGTTAAAAAAAAAATGCGTTTTAGGTGTTTGCTCATGACAAAATTGACATAAAACCCAACTAAGTATAGAAAAAGCCATTTTAGGGAATAAACCAGCAAGAACAGTGAGCAGATAAGCTATTCTATTTCCTCTTACTGTCTCCATAGCCAATAAAAGAAAAATCTAAGGAAGAGTTTTCATCTCTATAGCAAACCCCTTCTGGGAGCACGACTGCATAAATGCATAAGTGAATTCATGCAGAAACCACACTGGGGAAAATACAATGAGAGTACTTTGCATTTAAGGAGTCAAACATAATAAAGAGCTACATAAACTCTAACCAAAATCTGAACACAAAGTCTCAAAAAATTTCAAAGGAATTCAGTTAGATTAACAAGGTGAAGGGTTGGGGATGAGTCATTCACAGCATCATTAAGGTTGGAAGAGATCAATTCCCCAGGTGAGATATTATTTAATCTGCCCTCAAAAGCTCCAAACCAATGAGATTCCAAAATTTTCAGAGGTTCCTTGTTGGCCTTATCACTGTCCTTGTGTTTACATCAAGTTCACTACTTCTCATTTGTTCTACACCAACAGCAACCTTCTTTTGCAGAAAAATTCCTTTTGCTTTACCAATCTTTCAGACAGATGAAGAAAAAAGCTTTATAAAAGATCTGATTTTAAAAGCAGAAAAATAGAAAAGAAGGAATGACCATAGCATTTCAGACAGTTTAAATTCCTCAATTCCAAATTAAATAGAAATATCTTTAAGCAAATTTGTGCCATCTAACATCTTTTTCTCTATACTTAAAGAAACTTAAAATCCAAATTCAGTCTGGAAGGATTTTCAAGTCCATTCAGTTACAAATTTCAAAAACTCCCACGTGTACATTTGCCTTTCAGCAAGACTCACAGCTCTAAAAACTGACCCCAGCAAATAGAGCTGTGACTTTTATCATCCCCTCCATTACCTCTTACAACACAGTAGAAAACATGCCCAGGCTTGAAGCCATTGATGGCAGCCAAATCCTCCCTATTTTATCACTTAGAAAATCTGTAATAATTGTTACAAAGACAAATTATGAACTGTTTAAAAATACATAATTTGCAGAGAATCTGTTGAGGATAGAAAGTATAGTTATTCAGACAGAACATTCCACTTCATCTTTTTATTAAGCACTCTAACAAAAATGTTTATTTGTTAATAGCATTAAAAGAAATACTTGATGTTTTAATAGTTCCTAGTTTGTACTTTATAGAAATTATTCCTTCTAATTCAATTCATTACTATTTACTTTCATTTTATGTTGTTAAATTTTAGTATCTGTAAAACAAACATCTGCTACCGAGTAATCATGATAGTGTTCTGAAACAAATTAGTCATTAAGACCTGAGCTGTGATTAAGAACCAATTCTGCAGTATGATTCAAAGTTAATAAAAGATTCATGGCAAAGAAAAAAAATTAACAACTGTTGATTTAAACATTATCTCTCCTCAATTTATTTTATTCTAAGCCCGTTATCACAAGTTAACAGATTGACTAAGGATACACAAATCAGAAACAAATTATACCTTCCTGGTCAAAGAGACATACCTCTCTGATATCATAACTACATGCTAATTCAATATGCATTGTGATAATTTAACTGTTTTAATGCTGTTGAACTTTACTTTAATGAAATCTGCCATGTAACTGTATGTTCTGAGTGCTTGATGTGTAATTACACGGAACAGATAATTTTATTACAGTTAATAGATTTGCAGGGATCACTTCAAATTTATTTATTTCCAAGTCTTTATCCTTCCATTCCATTTCTTTCAAATGAACAGAATTACTGCACAACTGTTGCAAATACAGTACATTATGAAAAACTGAAAACCTTTTTTTGTAGAATTTGCCAGAACTACACTTACCAGAACTGCCCAGTTATTTGTATGCCCGCTTTTGAAGAACTGTTCTGCTTGATCCTGAGAGATGGAGACAATATTAGATGTTTTTCAGCAGAAAGAAACAAACGATCATTTCTATTTTTGTTTCCACAAAACAAAGCATATTTGATTTCTTGGACTTAGCATACCTAAAAAAAAATTTACCAAAGCTTCAAAGCCAGAGATTTTTCTTATCCCTTCCGTGAAACTTGCTAAACAACAAGAAGATCCATTAGTCACTTTCAGCTTAGTTAACAAGGAAAGCCTATGCATGTCTATACCACAGTATGCTCCAAGAACAAAATACATTAATTTACTGACTTACAATTTCTTTCTTAGTGAGATAAGGAGCTTGGGTGAAGTTCTATTTTATTGTTCCTTTTGTTTCTTCAGAAAAAGTCTTTAGTCTTGTTTCTAGCAGAGAAGTCAACCTATACTTTATGCCCCATGTTTAGAAACAAGGAGCCAGGACAATAGCAGTCCACTACCTCAATCAATCACGGCTCCCCGCAGGCTTTGCAAACTGCAAGCATCAGGACACCGAGCGGGACCGGGACTCCAGGAGCAATAAGTGCACCGTGCAAAAAGCACATTGCTGATATAAGAAATCAACGCAGCAGGCGATGCGGCCCGCAGACTCGCTCACAGCAGGCAAAACTGCAGCATGAAGGCCGGGGGAACTCTTTATTCACACACGGCTTTGCAAATGTCCAGAAAGGCAAAGTGAGCCTGCGCAACTGAAAGTTATACTGCATGACCACAGCAAAACTGCATTTCAGGAGGCAGCGAACGTATTAAATGAAAGGAGGGTTTTTTAACAACTCTTCTCGCTCCCTAAGCAACCCGCACGTGCTCGCGCTCCTACACCACACCCCACACCCGAGGCAACGGCACCGCAGCCGCGCTGGGGCGGAGCGAGGCGGGGCTCCACCCCACCAGGGGCAGTCCGGGCTCGCGGCAAGATGAAGGAAGAAAGCAGCGCCCAGGTAGCAGAACGGAGTCTGCGGCGCCGCTCGCCCTCTGTCCCCACCACCGCTCTCCTTCCAGCCCTCGTACCTGGATGCCGCTGGCGAGCACCGCGCCGCAGCACCCCAGGAGCAACGCCGCTACGGCGGCGGCTCTGGCCCAGCGGGCGGCGGGCGCGGCGACGGCCATGTTGCCCCGCTCCGCTGCGCTGCCGGAAGGGGCGAAGCGGCCTCTGCGCATGCTTCGCGGTGCCGCCCCGGCCGGAGAGGCGCAGCTGCTGCTCCACGGGGAGACCGGGAGCAATCTCCGGCTCCGAGCTGTGCCGAGCGATTGCATACTTAAAGTGCGGGCTTACGTGCGCTTTTTACGTACCAGAAATGAGCTCGAGTCGCCGCTGGGTGTTGTGGAGGCACGGTGAGGGCAGGATGCAGAGCGGAGCAGCTTCAGGGGGGCTGGAGGAAAGGAACAGAGGAATGAGAGCAGATCTTATGTCAAGATGTCTTGCTATAGCCTTGCCTTTAGCACACATGGCTCATCCGTCAGAGCCAGTGAATCATCAGGCTTGTAACACAATCTACCAAACCGTTTGGTATGATCTTTTGATTTCCACTAATTCACCTTTTCAGCGTCTTTGCTCAGTTACCCGATGCCTTCCATTACAAGATACAGAATCTGCCCTGGACCGTGGAAGCTGTTTCCTGCTCCATGTATTTGTCGTCAGTAATGACTTTTCAGACAGCAGCATATTTTAATATATTGGTGTTGGAATTTCAGTAATGTTACGTTTGCTGTTTGAAATCATGACTGGTTTCCTCGTGATAAACATAATCACCTGTGATTAGATTAAATTTTGTGCCTACAGCCAATGAACTTTTTGCCTTTCAAAGACAACAGTCACCAGCTCCTGTTATGCTTGAGCACATCTCCTGTGTGAGCTTATTATGAACGCACTGAGAACTGCTGTGGCTATCTGTGTCTGTTTGTCCCTACTTGTAAGCCACGTTATGAAGCCTCTTGCTCCAGAATGCTACATGAATTTAGAATGGGTCCAAGTATAAGATTTCTCCTTGCCCTTTCAATTGTTTCTGCTTTTATCGTTCTCAGATGAGTTCAGGATGCGTCACTGATCCCAAAGGACAGGCAGCTATCTTTCAGAGCATATCCTCATCCAGTTTTATAAACTGGTGAGCTAATTTTGTGTTCTTTGACTTGGGTGGGCCTTCACTACCTTTTAGCTCCTGTGTGGGCAACCTTGTCTAGTGGGTGGCACCCTGCCCACAGCAGAGAGTTGGAAGTGGTCTTTAAGGCCCCTTCCAACTCAAGCCATTCTCTGAATCTGTCGTTCATACTGAAGGAAAAGTTAAGTCAAATTTTACCACTAGAAAGAACAATTCCTTACAAGGAATCTTTCCTGGCACAAGAAGTAATTAACATTTTTTTGTTTTCTTAATAAAACTTAAAAAACAGCAACAACAAAAAACCCACATCAAATTCACTTGAAAACTTCTGAACCTTCTAAAATGTGCATCACAAGCAACCTTAATCATGGCATTCTTTGAAATATTTTACTATAGTTTTATTAATATTCTTTTCATTGTACATGATTTGCTATGTAACAAAAAAGGAAAGAACATTTCTGTCATGAATCTGACAGCATTGGAATGATGTAAACATAGTTTTTCACTTTTGGACTCTGCAGACATCTACTGAGCAATTGAGAAGTGAAATATCACTTGCAGGGAATGAGACATTTCAGATACTGGGTTTCACAGGCAGAATAGTTTAAGCGCACTTGTCAATATTGCAGTTATTTGTCATGACAGTATGTGGCAACATACAGTAAGGTTCAATTGGCTCTTGATGTAAAAGCATAGCTGCAAATTCATCACTTGTGTCACGTGCTGTCTGCTGCAGCATCTGAGCAATGTTCAGATCGTCTGCAGCAACACTGCAAATGTCACTCTTTTATTCTAAGCATTCAGGTCTAATTGATGCCTTCCCTTCCCAGAGTGGAAACAGTGCTGTGATACAGCAAGTTCAGTTTCACAAGCACTTTGGAGACCAAAGGAATGGTCTCCAAATTTATATGCTCTGTTATACAGTGCGCAGTTCAGCTTTTTAGGTCTCTCTAGCATTTTTTGCCTTCTAGATTCCCATAGCCCATTCGAGTGCATTTTGTAATGGATCTCTTTCTTCTACTTATGATACTTATGAATTTTATTTCTGTACAGTCTGTGTTTTATCGGCTTTAGTATTCATCAGTCACACAGGAACACCCCTTCAGTGCTTCAGGCATTATTCCTGGAGGTGGCATCACTTGTTATTTTTTTCCCAGTAAGATAGTAAAAAAAAAAAAAAAGCTTTGCCTTTATTTTTTTCATCTCTATGTCCTATAGGCAGCTCTCAGTACAAATGTGGTGTTTGCTTCCATGCCTGTAGGGGAGTTTTTGTCTAGAATAAAGCTCTGTGCTGTCTGCTTCTCATTTTCATTCTGGTTTGTTTTCATGCTAACGACAGTATTTTTCATGCTCGGAGTCTTTTTAGATTGACCTTTGCCACCATGTTTCTTGTACCTCATGCTGAGTAATTAGAAAGGACACCAAATTTGTATTCCAAAATGATTTGTAATTAAAGCGACTATTTAAAAAGCTGCTGTAGCTGCAGCTGGTATTCACATTAGTGCACTTCTTGGTGCCCTTCCAAATTCTTCCCTCCTCCAGCAGGTTGCTCCAGCCTTAATCCTCTAATCTAAACCGTCTTGAAACTGCCCTCTTAGAGCCATCTGTCAGTTCCTCCTGCCCAGCATGGTGCCTGGCCTTCCTCTGAGGAGGGGCAGCAATTGCAAATGTAACCTGTAAGCTACTAAAACAAGAATTTATGCCTACTAGAGTTTACCTAAACATTTTTGGCCACAAAGTGTTGTGCTTATTATATACATATAAATACCAATTAAATATCTTGATTTTTGCTAGTATTAACCTCGATTATATTACCTATACATATCTTCGCATCTCTTCTTTCTTGTGTACTCTTCATCCTGGTCCTGTGTTTCTTCTGCTGCTCTTATCAGACATGCACATATTGGCCAATAATTTTCTACAGTAGAAATAAGATAAAGAAAAAAAAATTAGCTCATTTATTGTTCTTCCAAAAGAAAAATGAAAAGGAACTCTTGCAATGAAATGTGTCAACAAGACAGATTCTTGAGTAATCAGCAGTAATTGGTCAACTGTATTATCACTAAAAAAAATGCAGATTTATTACTTTCTTCATTTTGACTGTCAGAACAGTGCATTTGAAAATTCAGAAAAGTCCCTGAATATTTCCCATTTTTATATTGCTTCTGGGTTTTGTAACCAAGAAATGAGTCTGTTAAAGTTTGGTGCCTGAGCTGATAAAATTGCTGCCTCCAATTATGGAACCTGGATGAAAAAAAGTAATCAAGTTAATGACAGATTTTATTAATTTGTTTGTTGTTTGTGTGGGATTATTTTGTTTGTTTTAAGTGTTCTTTTTGTTGTTGTTTGTTTTTTACAGTTTCTGTTTGTGGGAGAATGGCTTTTCTACAGAATGTTATAATTTAGAAGATATACAATAGTGAGGTAATTCTGATCAAAAATATGCAACAGTGTTATGGTAGTAATCAATACAGAACTTCCAAAGGAAAATAACTACACAGACATCTTTCTTCTACAATTATAAAGTTGAAACCATTTTACTGGCCTGTATGTTTTAATATATTCTTTTTGTACACTGGTTAAATGCATTAGAAACTACATTTTTGTTCATAGAATCCAGCTGCTTATGTCTAGCTCACAATCAAACTGAACAATGTTTTTCACTCTTATTTACAAAGTTAAATTACGGGAATAATTTTTCACCATGCTTTTTGAGGTCAAATTAGAGCTCAGACAAAAACCTTGGACACTAGAATGAAATTCAGTTGACGTTTGTTCTTAATGAAGTAACCATCTACTATGTCATTAGTGCTGCTTTGTAATTAATGACTCAAATCTCATCAAGTGTGTAGTTTCCATTATGTTGCATTGTGCAATAATCCAGTATTTCATGTTCAGAAGACGCCAGGTTACAAAGAGTCCCAATGGCTTGTCCTGTAAGTAACATAAGTAAAATATGAGAAAACAAAATATAAAAAGAAGTGGTACCTTGTTTACATTGTTTGTTAGGTATAATAGCAGTCATCAAATATTACATTTGGTCTAGTGGAACAATACCTTTTCTCAGTAGAAATCAATGCTGAAAACTTTTATCATTCTCTTTTATTAAGGTAACAAAATATGTGAAAAATGCAGCAATAAAAGAATGCCTTCATCTTTTTTAAATCATCCCCTTCTTTGCATTTTTTCCATTGATATTTCTAAGGGGTTCATTCTCAAATGAAAAGCTTACGGGCTTTTTATTTAGGAACAAGATATGAATCCTATTTAAATTGCTCTGAGTAAAGCTAAATTTAAAATCATAGCTCTACTCTTAACTTCAAGCAGTGGATATAACACATCATGTTTGAGAATCCTTAAGAAGCCATAATTTTTATTCCGCTCCAGTTCTGACACCTCTGTGCTAAGTCTGTCACACGTCTGAAACGTGCCAAGTATTGCAGTGTCTCAGGTGTCATGGATTCATGATTTTTCATTGCTGTTCCACACCATGAGGTGGAAGGACCTCCTAGTCAATGAGCTGAAGTTTTCTCTGCTTTGCTGGTTAAATTAACTCAAGTAAAGGGCTATATTGCTGACGAACTGATTTTAGCTCCCTTATCATTACTTAAAACTGTCTTGTGTATTCTTAAATTACTCTATAGCCTGCAATCGAAATACATCCTTTTGTATTACAAATAACCTTCATTTGAAAGCAAGGTTTTATTTTACTCTGTTGAGAACTACTCATTAGCTAAATGAGAAAACAAGCACAAAGTTTTGAGAATTACAGGCTGAATGCACAAAAGCAGTACCTGAAGAAAAAAAAAAACAAAAAAAACAGACTTAATATTATGAAAAATGTAATAGAAATAGGCAGTGAATAGAGTCAACTTTGAAAAAGGTTACTCAGACACCAAGTACAATAATGTTGATGAATGTTAAATATTTGAACAGTGAGCATACTGACTCTAGTCAATTATCAGCAGAGGTTATGTAGATCACAGTGTGATGAGTTACTAGAACTGACTGGTGGAAGACTGCACTAAAAAACTGAAAGGCAAAATCTAAGGCAAATTCAAAAACAGGCCTATGAAATATTCACAGAAATATTCTTAAC
This sequence comes from Centrocercus urophasianus, assembly GCF_019232065.1. Classification (NCBI taxonomy): domain Eukaryota; kingdom Metazoa; phylum Chordata; class Aves; order Galliformes; family Phasianidae; genus Centrocercus; species Centrocercus urophasianus. The sequence goes on along the minus strand of NW_024884733.1, from coordinate 18,519,333 downwards.
AGATGGAACGATTTAATATATTAAAAAAAAAAAAAAAAAAAAGCCACTGTAAATATGAACAATTATTTTTGTTTTCCCAAGTGTTATGTGATCAAGAGTAAAAAAAAATTTTTAGACAAAGGATTGCTGGAACATTTTGGAGTAGCTGGTAAGCTGGAAACAAAAGTAGCAATGGATCAACAAACCTTAATAATTCCCCAGACTGTTCAAACAATGTAAAACACAGAGTCTGGCTCCCTCCTCAGCTACTTTTAGCAGGATACTCTGAAAGTTGCTGTAGGTCAGATGGAAAGAATTCGTGCTGAACTAAGCGTGGAATATCCTTCAACATATTACAATTTCTAACGCCATTATACTTAATGCTATTTGGAATTAGAAGTACTCATTTCTTTGAGCATATTTGCTGGAAACTGTTTCCAAGTAAAAATGCCAGAATGAGTTCATCAATTGAAATGATAATACTTGGGAGCCAGATTTTGCTGTGAGTTATAAAAATGCAGCATTGTTGGAATTTCCTTCTGTGCAGTAGGTCACTTAAATGCCTTTTCACCACTGAAGCATTGGCAGTCAGCGCCAAGTGGAATTTTACTTAAAAAATGAAATGGGATCTTACTTAAGCAAGAGTGTAGATGAAACTAAATAACAAATTCAGCAAGAAAGTGAACTGGTGGCTAGGCAATCCCCCAGATACTTCATTTCTTAAAAGCCAAATTCTGTGGCATAAACTGATCAGGGTATTGTGCAAACTGAGGAGAACTGCTGAGATGAGAATGCAGTTGGTTATGAATTCTATGAAAGTTTTTTCCATATTGTTCTGCACTCTTCTCATGAATAAAAAAACTAAAGGCTTTCTTTTCACCTCTAATAATAATTGTGAGGAGGAGTGTATCCTAATGAAATTTTTTTCTCTAGAAACTGAAAGATACTGTCAAGAAGAAGTCATAGTAATAACAGTAATTAGCAACACATTAATACATATCTGTTGATTCTATGTATTTGTCCTGTTTTATGACCTGAATACATTATTTCAGCTATTAAATATATATTACATGAAAAATTAAAACCTATGTTTACTGTGGTAAATGATCTTTTATATTTTTAAGATAAGCATTTGAATTTGCACATTAATTCAAGGTGAATTATTTTTATATGTAGAAAAGACAGCAATCGATCAGTTTCAACTAGTCAGTATCTTAATGGGTACATCTGCAAAAATATTTTCTCAGTGACAGTCATCTTCCTGAGCTTTAACTCTCTGAGAGCTAGCGAAGATTTCCTTAAACAAAAATTCTCTCATTATAAAGTGCTGAAAAATTTATATTTTGTCTTGTACTTGGAAAAAAATAAAGAATAATTATTGTGTGTATATATGAAAGATTTAAAGTACAGGGCCTGATACATATTTCATGGAACATTCAGTGTGATAATTTTAGCAGGCTTTTGCCTCACCATTATGACACGTTCACATTAGTGAAATGGCCATACTCCACAAAGTTCAGAGACCCAAAAACCCAAACAGCACAATCCAAGTCAACAGAGTCATGTATTAATTGAGTATATGCCTGGCTTCAATTGTAGAGACTACAAAGGTGATTCAAAGCTGTTTTCTGTGACACCCTCTCTTCATTTTTTAATAAATTGTTAGCTGAGTGCTCTGGAAGATATGACATTCTGACAGCCCATTAATAGTACTGGGGGAAATAAGAACAAAGAAAAACCTCTTTGGAGATTGAAAATCATTCAAGACAAGCTTTCAATAAAAGTATTCAATTCAGTGTTTAAGCACTTCAAATACATATTATTTATAAGGTCTATTAGCTAAATGATCATACATCTGAAGAAATAACATTTGCTTACCAGGTACAGAAATGTATGGTCTCTGGTTTAGAATAGATACAATAATCAGATAATAATTTGACTTTATAGTTATAAAAATAATAGACATTTTCCATCTGTCCACCAGTACCTACCCAAGGACATCAAAGCATTGGTGTTAATTTCATGATATCTTGAAACCAGGAGACTGCCAAACTTACTCAATATTTTTGGGTGTTGTTACTACGTATTCATTTTCACTGTTTCGTTTGATTAGGTTTACCTGCATATTTCCAGAATATGAGGAAAATGACTTCATTTCTAGGAGGTTGTTACATACCATGATGTTATGGGAAGCATTTTTAATGCAAATCCTCTTCCACGGATGAATTTTTATCACAAGAATATTTAAAGTTAAGGGGGCTTGACATATTTTGTCTCCCTTAGATCCTCATTGAGCAACTGGAAAAGCATAAACTATCTTTTCCATTTCCTTCAGTAATTCTGTATCTAGTTATGATAATCTAAAATTGTCAGATTGGTTTTCAAATCCTTTTCTGAAATAAGCTTATCCATTAGGCTATTTATCTGCTTAGAATTCTAGAAAGAAAATGTACTCTCTCAGAGGAGATCTTTTTACGGTCACAAATGAAAAATGTATTTTGGAAGAGAAATATCTTTGTGTTTGCATTAGTAATATTGAGTGGTAAATTCAGCTCTTTTCCAGAAATTGCTTATAACATTTTTTTTCCATAATAAAAGTCAGATAGGAAAGCTAGCTCTACAAGTCATAATTCTTCTAACCTAGAGACTAAATGAATGAAACATGGAGAGGAGAGGAGAGGAGAGGAGAGGAGAGGAGAGGAGAGGAGAGGGGAATTGGAAATCCGTGGTAAAGTTAATAATTTAGTTTCTTACTGCCCACTGTAGTCAGGGGGCTGTAAAAGACATTCTTAAAACTGCAGACTCCCAGGCTGTCATGCTTTCTAATTTTTGAATACATGGAGATACGGAACATGCTAGTGATTGAAGTTTTATAAGATAACTTGAATAATGAAATGGAAGGTATTAACATCATGAGCTCAGTAAGATCCAGAATATACAAGGAAAAACATGTGAAACAAGTGATCACTTTTTCAAATGCATATCAAAATACTGTTTAAAGCAACGTGTTTTTGGTTTTTTTTTCCTGAACATTTATGAATAAATATGAAAGCTGCAGGGAGCCTGTGGCTTGTACAGCTGTGCAGATCTGTAGCAACCTGCCTCTTGAAACATGTTCAGGGAGGAGCAGAACTCTGTAAGAAGTTCTCCAGAAAACCACTAACAGTCTTCTCTTGATTGCTGCCTTGTGTCATGACTGTAACACCCAGTCAGGGCATGTTTGCTATCCAGAACAGTTTGATTTCTTTAGGAATATAAAGGCCCTGTTAGGAATTGAGGCTGTACAACTACTTAATTTTATTGGATAGGAGGAGAGGACTTGGTGATTCAAGTGCTGAGTATTTTTAGTAATTTCAAATGTTAAAAATGTTATTCAGTATCTCGTTCTATTGCGTATCAAGCCATACACTTCTTCCATTTAGCCAATAGTTTTCAACCCATGCTTTGTTGTTCTGAGTTCAGGTTCAACCAGCATATTACAGTTTCATCAACTGTTCTGTTACCTCTGCTAATAAGCCATCTGGCAGGGTGTCATCTTCTACTGAAAACAGGCATTTGATCCAATTTTCATTTGTTATAATGTCAAGAAAGCATTCATTGAAGTCAGTGACTAAATTCAATGTTCTTGTACGTCAGCCGAAAGTCAGAATTAATTTTGAATTAACATTAAAACATTTACATGGTTAAAACTTCTGCCAGTTCCTCTCATGTTATCTCTCAACACAGCTTATTGCATGTTAAGATATTGTTTTTTATCTTTTCCTTGTTTTGTGTTCTGATTTTCATCTAACTATTATGCACCGTGTACATTTAAAGTTCTATAAATTAGTTTATGTTCATTTGCAAGAGCAAAAAGTTAAATAGATGAATTCAAGAACCTTAGCTCATTCAGAAGGGGCTTAGCTCAATCAAAACTAAAATTCAGTCCACAAAATATTTGCTCCTAAAATAAAATTGAGAGTTGTGAGCCAACACCTTCCTAAGTTACAACCTTCCTAGGTCTATAAAGGGGGTTTGGATAGTCATCCTCCACTTTATAATGAAATATGAAAAGCAAAGCTTTAACTCTAAATAAATTAAGTTCTTTAACGATGAAACAACAGATACCAGTGGCTAACCTGAATCTTGACAGCTACTGCTTTGTGATGAATACTGAGTATGGCAATAGGTGGCTCTTCAGGTTTTCCAGGACACGAGTTATTGCAGTGATCAGTCTCAACAAGAACACATGCCAATGTTATTCCATTGTGAACCCTAAGTATAGTAAGTCATACTGTCACAAAATAAAGTTTCTGTTTACATCTACAGCTTGTCCAAAATTAATAGTACTTTGAGTTTTCTGTATTGAAATAAAAACCTATAAATGTGAATGTCCTATGGGCTCTATCTTACTGGAAAAAGTTCAGTCTAGAATCCTCCTCGACTCTAGGTAAAAAAGATCATATCAATCTAACTTGCACCTTTTTCCCCATTACTTGACATCACAGTATGATGAGCCACTGTAAAGACATCAGTGTGAAGAATTGCTGAAAGTTTCTCAATAAGAGCAATCATATCATCATATCATATGGCTCTTGTAAGCCCTTCAAATTGGAAGTTGTCACTGCTTTCCATTCATTTAGCTTTCTATTAAAACAAACAAACAAACAAAAAAGAACAACAGGCTTCTCTTTTCAAAAGTTGTACTTTCTATGTTGATTTTCAAGTAGAGAAGATTTTGAATGTGGTTGAATAACTGGTTATACAAATAAGGCACTGGTGCATTATATTGCTCAAATAAAACCCAAATGATAAGTAGCAGGAAATCATACTTTCTAACAATCTTATACTCTTTTGAGTCTCCAGAATGAAGTGTAATAGCTGTGGGTGAATTATTTTCTTTCCATCTCCCCAGGTTATTCACTTCATGCCTATTATTCAGTATACTGAAGAATGGTAACTGAGGAACACAAATAATCTTCCAAAGAGTGATTTCTGTATATTGGTCGGGAAGTTCCAGTTTAAGTACCATAAAATAAAAGCAAAAAGCATCAAGAAGCCATATTGAATAAGGCTGAAGGTCTGTTTAAGTTCACTGTGATCTCAACAATAGAGTCCAGCAATCATAGGAATCAAGTTAAAAACAGGGAAAACTTCTACAGGATCTCTTGCTTTCCATCTTGCTAAAGACTTAAGGACTTCCTCAGGTGGCAACCTTGAATTTATTAAGCTACATAATGTCTCTAAAATATCCTCAGAGTATCTAATTATTATGAGTCAGATCAGTTTTTAGTACTTAAATGGAAAAATATGCCATTTAGCATGAAAATTAAGATATTTAAGAATAAGAAAAGCATCCATAACAAATACTGGAAACTTCAAGAAATATGACAGAGATTTAAAAACTGTAAAAATCAAGAATGGAAACAAGATGACATAAAGACCAATGGTCAGAGAGGTGAAACAAGATTAAAAGAGCTGTTTTTCCTTATAGAAGAATGAAAAGGATCTTAGCGAGATTGAATTTGATTGTACAGATATAACAAAAGCAACTGGAAGCTTTCACTACCTATTTCTGTACAGTATATGGAGAAATAATCAGATGATGTAATTATATCATAGGGCTACGATGAAACATTCTCCATTACAAATGTAGAGCCAGATAAGTATCATAAACTGTAGCCACTAAAAACAACTGAGTAAATCTGCATATCTGGATAACTTGTATTGCAGTATTAAAACAGCTGGAAAAGTCATTTTGAGGACTGTATGAACCCTTGAAATCTTTGCATTCATTACCAGAACTGAAAAATAAAGCCAACTGAAATTTAAATGGGAAATGTTAAGTGAATTTTATCCCATGGCACTGGGTTTTGGCCATGTGCTGTATAACTGTTTTACTGATTACCAGCAAACAAACAAAACAAAAACAAAGACAAAGTCACTGGTAATAACACCGAAACACTGGAAGACAGCAAAGACAAGGGAAGTAGTTACACACAAAGAGGGTGTTGGTACTGGGTAATCTGGTAAATGGTCTGCAAGCAAATGCATGATGTTATACATCTAAGAATAAAGAACAGGTGTTTATCCTAGAAATGAAGAATCTATGTGGGAATGCAGCAGAGTAGAAAGCAGAGCTGATAGGAGCCTGCTAGATAACCAGCCAAGGATGAACTACATCGCAGCACACAGAGGCCAGTGCACCATTTCAATCCATCAGTGTGGAAAGAGAAGTGTTATGATGTTAGAGGCAGGTTGAATCACATCAGCACCTGGTGCTGACGTGACTGGTTCTGGAACAGTGTGTTCTGGTTGATGCTTGTAGGAGAAGCCTATTGCTAAACTGGAAAGAGTTCAGAAAAGGGTCAGAATAATGATTACGCTCTAATAGGAAAGTCAAAGCCACACGTATTTAGCTTATCAAAAAGAAGCCTAAGGAGTGATGTGATCATAGCCCAGAATTTTTTTTTTTTTCTCATCATATTGAAGTCTTCATTTTCAAGTTTTAAAGCAGCACAACTTTCTTTGTTCCCTCTCAGGTTTTATTCATTTCTGTGTCCACTAACATTACAAAAAATGGCAGTTCTGGGACTTGGTGAAAACTACATCCAGACACTAGATTTTGTCAGGTAGAATTCTCCCTATCTTTCAATTAGTGATGGAGCTCACTTAAGTAGTCTGTTTAGATATTCATAGGAAAAAAAGAAAAGAAAAAAAAAAGGAAAAAAAAAAGAAGAAGAAAGATTTAGCAAAGTGAAAAATAAATGTGGGGAATAACAGGAAGTTTTAAAAAAGGTCATGTTAACAGCACTGTAGGGAAACAGCACAGTGCAGAAACAAGTTTGTCATGAAAATGAAAAGATGAGTTTAGTAATACTGGATTAATTTACACCACCCTAATAGTCTACATGTGGCACAGGGCTGTAAGAAAGTTCTGTATTTACTTTAAAATGCATACTATTTCTGGATCAGAAGCACATAATTCAGCATATTGGATTTTAAATGTTGCCCGTAATTGTTTTACTTGCAGAATCTACAAATTCTAACTGTCCACACGTATTGCACCAGCCTGTATAAAGTACGTCAATCCAAGGACATCGGTTATGATCTAATAAAGACATCTAGAAGAGCTGCGGGTCATTTGGAAAAATGACAGCCACTAAGGCTTGAATGGGCGCCAGGTGAGAAAACGAGACTCAGAAAACACTGGGAGATTCTGAAGTGATTTTTGAAAACAGCACTTACTATGTTATCACTGAAGGCTCTGGGTGTTACATAATTGTTTTAACCAGGAAGGAGAAGAGATGGCCCAGAACAGCATATCCCAGCTGATCCCATGCTAATTTCATATTAGTTCAGCTTCATTTATTTACTGGAGAAATGAACAAGGATGGAAATGGAATCAGCCCAGTGATGTAGGATCCATTAGAGGTTTCAAGGTGAATTTTCAGAACTTTTGAATTACCATTTTGACAATAAAATGTTGTTCTTCTGCGGCTTATTGGCCTGCAGAAGAAGTAGGAAGTTGTAGAAGTATTACCAGTAATTCTGTCTCACCGCAGTACTGTGAAGGGCTGCCTGTACCTTCAGAAGTGGACACTGCTCTGGAGTTTTAATTCATGTTCCCATTTCTTTCTACTTCTTTTGCATCCTGTGTTATTTTTGAAGCAGTAAAATCACTTCAGTTCCATCCACAGTCTTGATCAGATGCTGTTAAAAGACAAACAGCTAACTTTCAAGCAGATACCCCTAAGCTACACATACGTACCTGAAATGATAAATAAACCAGCTTTGTGTGTACATTTAATTAATGTATTCTTAATTCTTTGCTGCTGGTGTTCTTCAGAGCCTTTGAGAAGCACTGATCTGTGACCCTGCTTCAATATGGGGATTTTGCCACAGGCAAATGCATAACAAATTACTTCTAGGAGGAGGTGCCATATTGTTAGATCAAAAAGTATACTTTCCAGATGTATCTGACATATTCAGTCTGACAGATTTCCTAAACGGCCACACTTTTTCTGAGTTGGTAATTCCTGTAACATAGATTTTGATTTTGTGTAACAAAAAGCAGGTAAGCTAAAAATCCCTCTTTTTTTTTTTCTTTTTTTTTTCTTTTCTTTTTTTTTTTTTTTAAAGAATAACTTAGGTGTGCACAATGGTAATAATTTAATGGCAGAAAGTCAGATATTTTTTTTCCTGGTAGTATGATCTAATCGAGCAAAATGCAGGGCAACTTACTAAAGAAAATGAACATGTCAGACAAGAATTTACACACACACAAAAACCCCATTCCTGAGAAAGATGTCATGGTACGTGCAGCAGTATGGAAAGCACGTGAAAGGAAAAGTGATTCCAGGACAACGGATGGGATAGCTATATACCCATAAAAGCTGAACATATAAATACAGTCATGCTAAAATCTTATAAATGGAATTTGTCTGGGACAAATAGCTAGACTTTTTGGCATAAACTAAAAATAAATTTTAAAACCACAAATTGCCAAAACTACATCTCTGTTTTCCTAAATGGGATGGCATCTTCAATTAGCCCACTCTTAGATCAGAATTTACTTTAAGAAAATATCTATTCAGTTTAATTCATTCTTCTTCTTGTCAAGCTACATTTAAGGTCTTCTAAACATAATCTTATATCTTTTAACTAGGACATTGGAGGCTACCTTTTACTCACTAAACAAAAAATAAGATACTTCACTTTTCAATGAATTTACATTTGGATGTATTCAAATCTTACCTATAGAAAGAAGGGTTAAAGCCACATATTTAATGTATGAGATGTTCCAATTCCATGACATCACTGCAAATTTCTCAAGAGGGTGCCATTGGGTTCATAGAAAATGGAGCTGGATTTGACATTGTCTTATCCAAGCTTATTTCCAGAGATACTTCAGCTGATGGGAAGCACAGGCCATCATTGATGGAGTAATGCAAAGGGATACTGGTGGATCCCCTTAAGGTGGAAGCCACTTGGAGAACTGCGTGGTTGAACACTTGGAAAACCTTCCAGTCTTGTTTGAAGAAGATAATGGATCTGCCACTGGCAGACTAAAAGCTTCTACAGGAGAAAGGAAAGGAAAGTGTCTACAGAAAAGGATGGAGGTAGGGCAAAGGACGAAGGGTGCAATTTAACTACAGAGCCTGCAAGACAAGGAATATGGCTGCTATGAGAGGGAGCAACATGTCAAATTGATATTAATACATAGATAAATCCAAGTACAAGAGGAAAAGCTTCTTGCAAGACTCCTGGGAAGACCTATCCACTGTAGGAACAGTACAGAGCTACAGAAGGAAAATGCTTTGCTTGAAGTTAGCTATCTAGTCCTGTTAGGGTGTGTTCATAAGCGAAACCACATGGATGTTGTTTGAATTAGAAAAAATCAACATCATCAAAAAGAGAGACCCAATTAGAACATCAAACTTGCTATTGGCAATTAAGCAACTGAAATAACCTACTGCAACTTCCAGTGTGCCACAGAAGAATCTGCCACCAGGGAGGTTCAGGTTGGATATTAGGAAAATTTTCTTCTCAGATCAGGCTGCCCAGGGAGAAAGTGGAGTCACCACCCCTGGAGGTGTTCAAGATCCATGGAAATGTGACACTGAGGGATGTGGTTAGTGGGCATGGTAGAGTTGGGTTAATGGTTGGATTAGATGATTTTAGGGGTCTTTTCCAACCTTAAAGATTCTACGATAGCACCTGCTCTTATAAAATCTAAGGGAATTAGGCTGGATTAGCCTGGGGACAGCTTACAGGGCGTGTAGCAGCTCTCCACTGCTTTTGAGGAGGCTGCCATGCAGATGGGGCCAAGCACTTCACAATGGTGCGTGCAATGGTGGTAGACATGAGACAAGCTGAGGCAAGGCAGGCTGTAACGGAATGGAAGGAAACCACAACAGCAGCTGAGCACAGGCTGCCCAGAGAGGCTGTGCAGCCCCTAGAGGTTTGGTGAGACCACTTCAACCCCTAACCGACCTGCTGGGAGCTCAGAGCTAACCCTGCTCCTAGCTGAAGGTTGCACCAGAGACCTTGTCAGGACCGTCCCTGTGATCTAATGCTCACAATGCTTACGAATGATCACAGCCCACGGGCTTTTAGCAGTCCGAGCGCCAGCGGTGCTCAGCCCCTTCCCACCTCCGCCTCTCAGCAGGCGTCCCCTGAAACTTTCCCCGGCAGCCTGCGCCCGCCTTCCTCCCGCCTTTGGGGGGAAAGGGAGGGGGGACAGAACCACTCTCCTGCTCCCTCCGTGCAGCGGGGACGGAGAGGCGGGCAGCCTGCCTTCCCTCCTCCCCCCGCCCCGGCTCGCCAGCCCGCCCGCCGAAGCCTCACCGAGAGGCTCCCGCATTGCACCGCCGTGCCCCCGCTCCCCTGCCGCCGGTATGAGCGCCGGTGAGGCGAAGGAGTATCTTGCCCGCAGGGAGATCCCGCAGCTTTTCGAGGTAGGAATAGCGGGGCTGGGTGTTTATTGGGGGCGGGGGGCTGAAGGTGGCTGGAAGGACGGAGTCGCACCGCTGCGGGCTGGACCCCCACCCCGGGGCGCGAGTGCTGCCGGGCGGTAGGTATGAAGGCGGCAGCCCCGCAGCGCCCCCGGCCCGGGGTGGGGGCAGCGGCTGCCCTCGTTCAGCCCCTCGGGAGGGAGCAAACTCGCTTCTTGCAAGTTACCTGCTGCTAATGATCGGTGATTACTTCTTCCCAATGCAGTATGGATTTATATATGTATATATCTGTATTTTTTTCAGGAGCAGGCATCCCGCCTTCTATATAAAACGCACACATACGCCTTTTCCATAGTCTGTTCCGAAGCAAGACATTGTTCTCTGTGTGTTTGGAAATGACAGGGTGTAGAGCATGGTTACATTTTGCAGACACACTGAAAATGTGAATGCTTTAGCAAGAGATGCAGATCAAACTGTTTTTCCTATACAGGCGTAAGGCTGGTGCTAGCAATTTACAGTAATGGTGCACATCTGCAAAAATACATAGCTAGTTGCTGTGGTCAGGTAAGTCAAATAATGCCTAGATGCATATACACTGTACCCTATTTTATAACCACAAACCTATATAAGTAGACTCACTCATTGTATGAACTGTAGATAATAATTGAACAGATCCTGAATCAGAGCTCTTTATGACTAACATCAACTATGACCCTCAGAGCATGTGCACACAGATTGGGAAAAACACAAAGGAAGTGAAACCACCCTGTCACATTTATTGTTTGGAGCAGGTTGGATGCAGTTGTCTTGTGGGGAGGTGAGATGGTGACCTATGTATCACTTTGTCAAGGAAAATCAATTCCCATGCGTCAGAGGAGGGCCTAGCATTCCTTCTTCCACACACTCCACAATGCCTGTTGGTACAATGAGTGTGGAATGAATGGCACAGACAGGGATTTTCTAATGGTGGGGAATTTCCACTCTGTGTGAACTTTGGGTTTGGGTTTTTTCTCCAATACTTACCAAGATGAGAAGTGGGCAATTCTCATGATTTTAAAAAATCTTTTTTAATTATTTGTTAAACTGTTGACTCAGGAATATTATTTTATACATTAAAATACAAAATACGTATTATACCAGTGACTGAACTCACTTTCATCAAAAATATACATTTTAGTGATTTAACAGAATACACAGTGTACATAAATGGGTTTTTTTGGCTCATGCATTGCTGTACATATATTTGCCAGTGGCAGGTCTAAGAAAATTTAAGGACATTATTTTAAAAACTGTTTTCCATTTCCATTTTGATGCAAACAGACAAGTATAAAGACATAGCCATAAGGGCCTGTTCTGAATCATTTTTTGTGAGACCAACATGCTCAAATCATGTAATCTATGCAGGCCTCAGTCTCATGTATTGGATTGAATGGGAAGTCTATAAGAAATACAGGATTTCTCTGTGCAAGGTCAAATTCAAAGTATAAGTGGTTCTTTCTTCTTATCATCTATCATTATTGTATGTATTTCTGATCTGACATTGCAGAGTCTGTTGAATGGATTAATGTGTTACAAACCTGATGACCCTATTGAATTTTTGGAAGGCTGCTTGCAGAAGGTGAAAGAGCTTGGAGGATCAGAAAAAGTGAAATGGGACACTTTTGTCAGCCCAGAAAAGAAGACTCTGCCTCCACTCAATGGAGGACAATCGAGGAGATCTTTTTTCAGAAATGGTAATGTATTAAGTATGAAAATATTTATGTTTTCTGTATTATGAATGGTTTTACATCCACTACTGAATTATTTTATACTCACATCTGTAGCAGACCGAGCCTCATTCTGATCTTCCTTAGGCAAAGGGTTAAGTTTTCTGTTCACTTGGGTTTTCACATTTGGGTTTCTCCTCCTGTAACAAATGTTATGTGAGAGAGGAAGTTGTAATCCTTTTGCAGCCTGATAATGCATGTTTGCTGTGTAAATGCTTAACACATTAGTGGAGAGGTTTCTCATACCCTCCTTAAAATATTTGCAAAGACAAGATCAAAGCTCTCTTAATGCATTTGGCTTATGTTTTTGGTTGGTCCTTATGGGTAACATATGTACCAACTTCACTGCATTTACACTTTGCCTAATTTATATTGAAGCTATATGCAGAATGTACTAAATATGATGCAAACTACAAATTCTTAGAAAAAGATGCTTCTCATAGAGTCAAGCAAATGTCATTATCAATACCTTTAATTATTTTATTTGTAATGTTAACAAGTAGTAGTTAGCTTGTCTTTCAGTTGCCATAGTTATTCTTCCTTGCCATCCAGCAGTTCATTAAACTAATTAGCAAGAATACTATTTTATCTCTGTGTACAACATGTATCACCAGAGGAGTTCTGCTTAGCAGTACAGGCTGTCTGCACAACACAAGCTTCCTCTTCTCAGAGGCCACTGCCAAACTCTGGGTGCTATGAACAGATTTTCACAGAAAAGCTGAAATGTTTGTAAATTTAAGGAAACACCAAGGAGAATGGACTCTTAGTGGTTCCAATCTAATAAATCAGATAACCAGAGGCAAGGAATACAGTAACAGCAAGCACATTGTAAAATGAGAAGATACTATATTTTTTATTACAGTAAAGCTAGTCTTTATGCCTTATGCTTATTTATTATCTTTAAATCTGTGTACAGAATAGGTTTTCAATTTTCTGTATATTTGCACGATTCCCAGTTTATCTTACTATTTTACAGTGATGCCTGATAATTCTAACTTCCCTTACCGACGGTATGACCGACTCCCTCCAATCCAACAGTTTTCTATAGAAAGTGACACCGACCTTTCTGAAACTGCTGAGCTAATTGAGGAATATGATGTGTTTGATCCTGCAAGACCTCGACCAAAAATTATCCTTGTCATAGGTATGAACACAGACTCATTTTGACAACATTTTGTCTTCCCTGCTTTGACTTTTTACTTGTTCTGCAAACACAGCAGGTGCCTGCGTGTATTTAAATGCAGGTATTCTGTCTGCTCTGCAATTGGTGCAGCCCAATTAGAGTGAATCAGAAGGAGAAATTGTTATTGCTGAGGCCATAACATATAACTTCCAACTGCTAGCATTATAATGGAGTTACCAAGGGCATTTCTGGTCCTATTCTGTAGCTTCAGTGTTCATTAGTGGCTGGAGTGCTTATGGTTTATCTTTGGAGCATATCTGCTGGTACCTAAGATGATTCCCCAGGTCTCCATGTGAATCAAAGTGCTCTTCCTTTGGATCTGAACTGAGACACCTGATGCAGATGTACCCAAAGCTGCTCACAAAGAAAGAGGGACTATTTAAAATAATGGATGAGCCAGTTCAAATAGGGGATAGGAAATGCTGTCCTCTATATTTAGAACCTTAAAAACTGATCATCAGGCCAATCTGGGCTGAGTGTATACTATCTGCATTGCATAGCATTCATAAAGTAATCTCTAGATCTATTAGCAAGTGAATCTTGTGCCAACTTCAGAGAGAGAGAGCCCCGAAAGAGTTAATTGTGCTGTCTCTCCAGGTTCTCTCTTGTGTGCTGTTTAGTGCCCTTTCTAAGCAACTCCTGTTTTCCAGCCTCAAACAATCATGCTGTTTATTAAGAGGTAACTGTAGTTTAAGGCTAAATCAATGTTTTCTTCTTTGGCTGAATTTTAGTTGTTTGAATTAGTTTCTTTGTCATCTGAGGTGGTTGCCTTTCTGCACTGTTTTAATAGGTACAAGCACAGGTATCAGGAGATAGAGGATAACATTTTTGTCTATAAATCCCTATTTATACTAAAAAGAGAGATTTTCTATGTAACAGAGAACAGCAAAAAACAAAAGAGAAGTGTCTTCCCTGCATTATAAAGTGGGATCTCTAGGAGCAGAATGTGCTTCAGGGTCTGCATCCAGCAGTCCTCAGAAATGTGACAGTTGAATATACTGCAAACAGAAAAACAGGCATTTTTCTAAATATTTGTGGTATGCCAAAAGAATGGCTTAAACATTTACACTGCCTTCATATTTTGTTTCTGAGTGACAAATCACAACAGGCAAATCTCTCCACGCACCACTGAACTATCAAGTTTATGTTAGATGGAGAAAGACCACATGCCCTTCATTCATCTTAATTAATTAGCTAGCCTTCCTTTTAATAGGAAGAAAAGCTGTCTCTTTTTCAATGACCACAAAAGTCTCTCATGCACTGAAATTTGCATCACTCTATTACAGTAGAGCAATGAATGAAGACTGGATCTAGACAAAAGAAAGAGGTTGGCTTTCACCTCTGGAACTGAGTGCAGGAGTATTTAAAGTGAGATCCTTGAACACCCGCATATAGTAAGCAGAGCGTGGATTTTGCAGAAGTTTTCCCCCTTTTATATAGAGAACATTGAAAACATCCCACAAAGGCTATTTCAGGTTTATTTTTCAATTGAGTTTCTCTGAATCTGTCTATTATAGTGTGATCTGACAGCAGCACAACAATATACGAAGCTTAACAGCTACTGTCCAATTTTATACAATATCAAGAAAATGTCTCCCAAATTCAACTTTGTATTGAGAAAGCACATAAAAACATAAATGGAAAGTATAAAAGAAAGAAAATGAAAAAGAAAGGCCACTATGTATTTCAAGAGACAAAAATTGTACACAAAAAGATGTTTTGCATACTTCTCAGTTTGCATAAAATGCCCACTAAAGTTCCAGTTAAGCAATCTATTTATAATGGACTGGACTTCATTTACCTTACTGCCTAGCTGCTATGACACTTGTTCCATTCATTGTTGGAGATTGAAACAAACAACACTTAAGGAACTGTCTTCTGCTTCACATATTACTGAACTTTAGTAATGCATTAACTTAATATCTTCTTAATGCTTCCATTAAGGTTTTTACAGCTTCTTCACTTTATGAAATTTATCACGTATGTAATGCATCAAGTAGCCCATATGAGTGGGATTTTGGTTCTTTTTTTACATTTGCAGAAAAATCTGCTGATGAAATGTAAAGCTGCAAATTGAGTATGTGAAAAATCAGGTAGAATCCGCCAGGATGGTATGCATCTAAATTAATGGAAAATTAAGTTTCTAGAACATTATAGCACTAGGAAACAAGATTGTGTTTTAAAAATGTGCTTCCTAATGTCTTTTGAGGAATAATTTTTTACTGTTGATACAATCTGGATACCTTAAAAATTTCTCTGATGTTACTAGCTACATTGTGCACTACCTTTTAAACCGCTGTTTTTAAAATGCATTTAGTGAAAAACATTAGTTAATATTAAATGAAGTTTTCATTTAATAAGAAAAGAGTCAATCAAAGTTAGAGCTGTCGATAGTTGGTGACCCTTTCACTTGTTAAATTCAGTCCACAGCTTGATACAGGATTGTGATTTTCCTGACAAAATTGTCAGGAATCTTAAGTACATGAGTTTAATTTGAATTTGCAACATTGTAAGCAAGGTCAAAAGTTTGAACTTCTGTCACATTAAAACAACTGCCTTAGTAAAACTTTTTGGGCATAACAAGCATCACTTAAAACCAGTTAGCAAACAATCTTAGATGCAACAAATGTTCTCTGGTCTGGACATCTAAGAAGTAGTCATGCTTTTCCTTAATAATGTATAATCTCAGAATTACTGGAAATAATGAAAAAGAAAAGTGATTTGATTTTCTTTTCTAGTGTACAGTTTGCCAGTAGGATTTATTTGAGTGAAAAACAGAAATTATAATGATTTGCTGTGAGAATTAATTTTGTCTGATCACTTTTCTTTCATAACCTGTTTCCCATTGGGTTGTAAATGGATAACCCCAGTTTGCTCTGAAGGAATATTCTTTTGGATTGTAAAAAATGTGATTTGTGAGAGGTTTATGAACATTAAAGCAAATCTTTTCTCTCTCTCTCTTTTTTTTTTTTTTTTTTTTTTATGCTTGCAAATTTGAATTGAAAGAAGTGTCAGTCTACACCTTTTTTTCTGCTTCTCTTTCATGACAAAGGAAATCTCTCCCTTACAGAAACACGAGATCTGCTTGGTTTCAAAAAGTTCTACTCATTTTTTTTCCAGCTCTTTTAGGCTTTTACAGAGACTGATGTTTTCCAAGAAACAATTTCTCTTTTTCTGGAATACAACTCCACTGTCATTATTTTCCTTGTTCTCAAATTTTCTACTGTTTCTAATTTTCTACATATAAGCTATTTATGTTTTGAATCTTTCTTTTTCTGAAGTGCAAGACAGTTTGCTTCAAACTGGTCTAACATCCTCAGGGAAATAAACTGAATTTTCATCTTTGAAAGAATGTTTTATATCTGCAAGGATTATGCACAGCACTGGATCCAGTATGTTTTACAAACCCTTTGTTTCAAGGCAGTCACAACCTACTGCTGCTTATATCTGGTAGCTAGTATTATTGGGGGGAAAAAAAAAGCCACATAAATTAATACAAGTAAGTGGTACACTTGAACAAACACATAATAGGATATACAGAAAATATTGTAGACATTACTTACGTTATGCACATTAGATTGCAGTATGGGACTTTATATATATAGCTTACAGAAATCTTTACACAGAGTGAGTAGACATTCTTGTACGTACTTATTCACCTGGCAGTATCTACTCCATGCAAACCAGCAGCAATCAGCTGGCAATTAGCAGTACTTCTCTGTGCTGTGCTTTTCATCTACCTAGGGAAAAGCTGGGAATCCACTACTGCAAACCCACTATTGTTCCAGATTACCAAGAGCCTGTAATAAATTGCAAACAACATAGTATTATCTTGTTAGAACATCTGTATCAGGTATGGTTTTGATACAGGAGAAAACAGAGCATAAGGTTTGGTGAAATGTAGCTGTCATGGAGAAGGCTGAGCGTGCCATCAGAAGGAACTGATGAGAGCCAAAGCAGAGCTGCTTTGTAGCCACTTGGGTGGATTGTTATATACGTGATTCCTGATTAACAAATGCTTGTATGTCTCAAAAAGGAAACATTCTTTATTCTAACAAAAAGGATAGCTGAAAAAAAAATAGATCACCTAGAACACTTGACATTCAAGAACAGCTGTAAAGCCTAATTTAATCTACAAAAAGGAGAAAGCTTGTGCCTTGTTAGGCAAGAGAAGTACCTGATTTGAGTTTCAACAGCACAGCAGAGTTACCAGCACAGTCAGGGTGCAGAAACATTGCTGATGGCTGCTGGTGGCACTGAAAGCCCTCTGCCATGGAATGCTACAATACAGGTTTGAGCCTGGGTATACAGAGTGTCATAACTGTGTAGGAAGAAATCTTGGAAATCTTGTTCTACAGCCAGATCTGTATTAATTATATAAATGTCTAAAACCTATTTATGGGAATTATGCAGACAATGATAAGAAAGAGTTCTATTATTACTAGAAGGCAGCTCGTTGTATCCATATTTACTTTTCTCACATTGCTGCACTTTTTTAATGTTCAGGGAAAATGTGTAGTATATTTTTAATAAGACTAATTCCTTGTTTGTTGAACTAAAACTCAATGCTCTCATGCAAAAGATGCTCCCAAAATAGCTAGTTAGTGTTGGGAGTTAATATCAAAACACTTGTTTTGGTTTTAATTTTGTATGCTATTTAGTAATATGCATCTTTCTGTAAGTAAGTATATATTTCTATCAAAACCATTCCCTATTCTTACACACCGGGTTCCAGTTTCAATGTTCCTCACATCTTATCACATTCTATTAATTCAGATCTGTTCTGTCTTTTTTAAACATGTATTCTTGCTTCTTTGTCCAAGTGACCCTCACCTCAGCATTCCCTATTGTTAAACATGGTTGTGATTTTGATATCTATTCTGCCTGTGTTCCACTGAAGGGTCTCTTTATTCTTCAAGTTGTCCAGCAAACTGAACCCAACAAATTGCTTCTCTACCAGATGCTTCAAGCATCAATACCAGAAGTATGCATAGTTCAATAAGAAGCCATCTACCAAATTACTGTGGAAACATCTCAGCTGATAATTTAATATTTTTCTGTATTTTAAAATTATGAAGCCTCAGAAACTCATATTTAGGAGCAGATTTTATTAGTTCAATTTCTTGAGTAGTCCATTGATTTCACTGCTTTATTTAAACAGGTATGATTCTGCCATAAGTAAACAAGGCTATCTGAATCTACCTTTGGATTCAAAGAGTTCAGAGGAGACTGATTTGTACTCCTTTGTAGTTTTAAAAACTGTTACCTTTATAACGGGGTGGATGAGACCCCTTTCTAATGACTGGTAACAAATCATGCAACTGCAAGGTGTGTTCTGGTACTGGAGGATTGGTGCTTACAGCAGAGATTTCTCATATGACTGAGTACTTTAGATGACAGTTTAATTTAATGCTTTGCTTATTCTTAACAACAGGTGGCCCAGGAAGTGGTAAAGGAACACAGAGTTTGAAAATAGCAGAACGCTATGGATTTAACTACATATCAGTTGGTGAATTGTTAAGGAAGAAGATCCACAGCACAAGCAGCAATAGAAAATGGAGTCTAATTGCTAAAATAATTACTACTGGAGAACTAGCCCCTCAGGTACAGCAGAGTTAAGCCTATCCTTTGTTAATGTCTACTTTTTAAGGATTTGTATGTGCTGTCTTAATGTGCACCATCAAGGAAACCTACTTCACAATACTGAATAAACTTCTTTTCTCTGTGAAAGGAAACAACCATAACTGAGATCAAACAGAGATTAATGCAGATCCCTGATGAAGAGGGTATAGTGATCGATGGATTTCCCAGAGATGTTGCCCAGGCAATTTCCTTTGAGGACCAAGTAAGAGATTGTTTCTGTTTATTTTACTGGTATTTCTTTAACAGGCTCCTCGAAATTCCAGGAAAGACTACACACTATTTCTAATTGAGCATTGCTCTTTAAATCTTTGCAAGTATGTAATTACAGACTAAAAGAAGGTCATTCTTTTGGTTTATGCTATGGAGCGTGAAGACAAAGTATTTGTAAAAAGAAAGTTTAATAACATAACCAATAATCCAGGCCTCCTGCTTCAGTAATTAAAATCCTCTCATGATGTATGAAAGTAACATAAAATCTAACAATTATTTTTTATACATATTAGTGATTTAGAAAGCGTGTATTTCCATATCTAAATGTTCAGTTTAATCTACATTAAGAGAAACATACTTAAATCAACGCATATATTCACAATGCATTTAGCCTCATATTACTGCTGTGCATTGAAAAGACTGGAATAACATTGCCTGTTTCGCAGGTTTTCTGAACCAGAAATCATGTGGGTTTTTTTTTAAGTCACTTGGGTTATTATAAATTACACTCCTGGGATTTAGTCAGCTGAAAGTGTATTTGTGAATTCTATTCAGATGTTATTTTTATATGTATATTTTAAACTCATCTAAAAATACTTAAATTCAGTGGAGAAAAAAGAGGCTATGTCATTTTCTTACTAAGTGCTGTTAATGTAACGGTTATGGTCACAAGTAATGGTTGCAGTTTCAGTGCTGCATTTTCAGAGCGCCTCTGAAGCAGAGCATTTCAAAGTACTTCACAATTGCTAGCATACGACCAGTTCTGTACTTTGAATTCTAAGTGGCATTGCCAAGACAGAAGTAACAAAAGGAAGCAGTTAACGAGGCATTTCATTAATGTGCTTTTATAAAGTAGTATTCTGGGTGAAATTTAGAAGACTGGTTTGAGGAAATTAAAGGAAATACATAAAATAGTTATTATAGAAAAGAGCCAATGACTGCCAGCTGTATCTCCTTATAATTAATGAAAGAGATGATTGATTATTTTATAAATGAAACACAGAGCATAAATTTAGACATTTCCTTATCTCATTTTTATCTCCAGTATATTTTGTGATAGCACGACTTAAGTGTATTTCTTGGTACTCTAATTTTGTGCTGATGTTATGGTTGATGAAAGAACAAGGGGGAGGAATGAAAGTGGAAGAACTGACAGGATCTGAATTATTGAGTGCTTCAGGTTATTAAATTCTCCCTTTACAAAGGAAAAACAGTTAAACATCACTTGAGCACCCATCATAGGATCCATTAGAAAACCAACTAACAAGTGGAATCCAGGATGTATTAGAAAAAGCTCTGGCAAACCACACCATGGAAGGGGAGAAAGATTAAAACTATTTAATGTATGCTTGGGCTCTCTCACTGAATCATTCAAATATGCTTTTCCAGTATTTCCTAATTTAATTTATCAGATTCCCCTCTACAGATTTGGTTAGCCCTTATTGATTATATAAGACAACTTGATAAAATACTGATAGAAAGATAAAAAGCCTGACTTCTGCTCCTTTTTAGTATCTTCCATTTCTTCAAGGATGCTGTAGATTGGTCATATTTTTCTGGAGACAAGAGAGAATGTATGTAGTCATTTTAGACTTGATTATATTCTCAGATAGTTCGTTCATTTTTAGTCTAATGTGATTTGCTAAATCATCCTCCTCAAGGCCTGATTCTGCCTGAAAGACAGATGACTGAGGCGCTCTGAAGAAAATCCCACGGCACTTCATAAAGGGTCACCTGCTCCGAAATCAATATGGGGAAAGAAAGAAAAATTGTTCTACTTAGACTATCTTCTGATTTAATCTATCCTTGCAGCTGACCTTGTATATGAATATATCTAAGGCCATAGAAGTAAATATAGAAAAAGGAGGTACATATTTCAACATACACTTTTTTAATCCAGTGGAGTATTTTCAGTGTTTCATATCGACTTCATATTTTACAAAAATAAAATGTTTGCTGTTTTTTAAAATCCTCTGTTTAGTAAGCCATAACCTTGCTCACATACGGATGGTCTTGTGATATAGGAAGAGAACTACCAGCAGACATGGTACTCGTCTTTCCTCACACAATGGGGCTGGCAGTAACCCATGGCGTGTCAGATTATTTATGTTAAACATGTTAACGTTTTTAAGCAACTCAGAGATCCCTCAATGAGAAGTGTAATTGAGTTGTGGAGGATTCAGTGATTAACTGTTGTGATGATTTGTGTAAGTCTGCAATTAAAAATGCAGCAGGTGTTTTCCACAGCTTAGAAATGTTATCCCTTTCTTCCTCGCAGTGTGTTTTTATAATTTATAATGAGCAAGAAGCAGAATTTTTCTCATTATCCAAAACTGACAATATGAGAAATAATTAATGGAAATTTCAGGAAAGAAAGATTTGATTAAATAATAAGACTCTTTCTAATTAGAAGACCTATTAAGCAGGGAAGAAAATAGAGAAATACCACAAAATGCAAATAGACAAACCACATTATTCAGTAATTCATATACCCTATTCTTACAAAGACTTCACCTGTAGAATATTGAAATGTATTGATAAAAAGTTCTGAATAAAAATCAATTCTTATTCTCATTACCATCAGCTTACACAGGGACTAACACTTATTTTACGGATGGTCACTTTAAGACCATCCAATACACTCCAGTAAGTAGCCACTTTAGGACCACTGCATATTTATATGCCTGAAAAAAGAACATTTTATAAGACACAAGCCATAATAAAGGTTACTTTTAGCGAACTGTCAAGAAATACTTGAAGTATCTGTATTATGTTTTCCCTTATTACGTGATCTCTTCACTGTAGCTAATTGTTTTCATTACAATGTTCTAAAATGAAATCATATCCTTTAGAATAGTGATTTAACAGTTTTATTTGTTCTATGAAGCAGACAAGGGTGACTATTAGTTCACCTTCATCCTTTGAGTGTACTGGGATGTATATTTATCTGTAATTCCATAAAAGCTTTAAATAAGCAAACAAACATTCATTTTACCAGGAGTACTTTCCACTGTATAGCCTTTCTCCTTTGCCCTTATTTACATAGACAGAAAAAACACTCCAAGCATATAATTAACAATACCAAAAATAAATTGCGGGGGGAGAATGTGAAGGACAAATTATTAAACCTTATGGAAGTAGAGGTGAGTAATACAGGATACTGAGAGAATAGCTTAAGTTCAAACACAGACTGAACAAATGTAAGGAGAATCAGAGGTCTGCAAACAAAGCAGGCTGTGAAAACTAAGAGTAATTACAGACCAAGCAAGCATATCTGGTCTTTATTAATCACAAGAAGTCTATATTGTTTTGTCCATATGCTTTATATAATTTTAATCTAAGCTACACAATCTCCCCTTTCTCTGCCTCTGCATATTATGGATGATGAACTGGAAGGTATAAAATCTGAACTGCTCCCAGAAACACTGTAATTCCTTGAACTCTACTTACCAAACATTTTCATATATGTTATTACATTGCTCTCACTATTAAGAAGTGTGCTGAGTTACTGCAAAGATAAACTAATTTATATTGGAAGTGGTTCAACATATTAATAGCCAGCAGAAAAGGATAAAGTCAGCTAAGGTACCTGGTTTCTTTTGCAAGCACACATAGAATCTAACTGTGCTACATCTGCAGATAGCTTTAAAATAAATTATCTATGCTATAATAACTCTGTTGGTTTTATGGCTGACATAGCTGTTACTGAGACCTGACATCATGTTAGTTTTCCTTATCTCTTTATTTTGTGAAAAAGTTAAATGACTACACATATGTCTGAACTCTGGTTAATATACCTGTCCTGTATAACATATGGTACAGAAATACACAATATTAGAAAAGTCTTGCATGTTTTTATCCCATTATCTAATCCAGAAGCTAAACCCTTCTCTAGTAAAAATGTTAGTAACCAAGCCAAAGCATACCAGCTATGCTAACATTCCCAGAGATAAGCATCGTTAACAAAAAATTACGACTTCTTTCTTATTATGTTGCTAGGCTCTGATGTGGACAGTAAGTACTCAAAGTGTTGCTAGGCAGAACTGTATTAAAACACATCACATATCAGTGAATAAAGTGCCTAAGATAAGTCAGTGTATCATTCGCAGCACTCACAGAATCACAGTATTTATCTTCCTGCTCAGATCTCAAAGCCAGAAGGAACTCACTCTGTTTCCAAGCAGTGTTGTCAATATGGAGCAAGTGGATGAAGAGCACTTTACAGATATGAGGAATTGTAAATTAGAATTCAAACTTTTTTTGTTATTATTTTGAACATTGTAATATCACTGTTCCTGTCATCCATATGTTTTGAGCAGGAAAGAAGTCTTAAGATGTCATCAATGATATTTGCAGATTTTCATCAGTGCTTCCAGGCCAGCACAACTCTGCCATTCTGGTCAGTTAGTTACATCACCTTAATTTCTTAATGTTCAATTATTCATTTCAACTTGTCAGACCTCATAGCCATGAGAATTGGAGAAGTTGGTCAGTTTTCTGGGAACTTCTTACTGGAGTTGAAGTAAAGCCTATATTTTTTCTTTTTTATTCTGCCTTTGAAGACTGCAGGAGTTGGACTCGGTGATGCTTATGGGTCCCTTCCTACTCAGAATATTCTATGACTTTCCCTCAGTCCCATGATTATGAGAATTTCAGCTCTCACTATAAAGCAAACTAAGTTTCAAGTACTCCTGGTTATAGAGAAAAAAATGAAGAGATGAATTTTAATAGATTAAAAGCAAACAGAACTTACAGTTTATATACTTATTTTAAATATCTGATTATTTCTGGATCTTGGTCATTTTAAAATTCCTTCTGATTGGCAGTATGCTGCTTCAATACTAGTTTATTTAGCTTTTCAGTCACAGACATACAGTAACCCTAAAGCAGAAATTCCTAAGGTATCCTTTATCTCTGCTGAGTGCAAACACAAGAAAGGTGCTTAGATTCAAAGCACGCTTTCAAAAATGCCAAGGAGCAAATGGTTTACTTACCATTAACCTGTCAGTTTGAAATTCAGCAAGTCACCTAGAGTACCAGCATGCTCAAGCATTCTAAATATCTTCATCTCCACTAACACTGCAATGAAATGCTCTGACTGCTGTACTGAACTCAAATGGCTTGTGAAGAAGAAACTGCAGTTTGACTTTGTATGCAGTCTCTCACTCACCTGGCAATACGTTCTTACCCTTCCCAGGAGAAACAATTTACCATGTTATTATTTACCAGTTAATTTCACTTACTGCTTTGGGATTTTTTTTCCCTCCTCCCTTTTTCAGTTATTTATGCTTAACTTTCCTTCTGATTTCAGCAACTGCCTTACCAATATTAACATTTTCAATTTCATTAAGTACTGATGAAGTTTGTTTAAAATACTTTGTTTCAGTAATTGTGAAATGAAATGGGGAACAATTATTAGAATTAATGGATAGTCACTAATGAATATCATTTAACTCCTTGATAAAGAGATTAATTTCTGTAAGAATGTACTCTTAGAAATATTTGTTTCGTATGGCTTGGGTGACAAGGATATATTTGAAGATGTAAAATGTTAAAATTTACTACTTCTGTTACTTAAATTATCTGATTATTAGTTCAAAATGTTCTCAAGTATATTGTTCATAAATGTACTATGTCTACAAAGAATAACTAGTTCATCTCAGCTGCAATTCAAGTTTACTTTTTATTTCCCAGATACATTCCTTATGAAAAATACTGTGTAAATTAATTGTGCTAAAGTAAAGTAGGCCATGCAGAAGGGACAGTATTGGCTGTTGAGGAAGAGCTGACCTCCTCTCATAGTGCCAAGAAAACAGTCTGATGCTTAAACCTCCAAGCAGAAGTGATGCCTGCAGTCCCTTCATAAGCTTGACAGAGGTGTTAATGGCCAACTCTCCTATGGCAATCTGACTGCTAAGATCATAGTCCACAAAGAGCTTCCCATGGAAAACCTGCTCCATCAATAATATGAGCTCTAGAACAACTAATAAAATAATGCAATCCTTCTGATAATCCACTAAAGGGGAAAGAATCTATTCTTTGCAATAGTAAAGAACACAGTTACAGTATTCTTGTTACAGTAAAACTATTTCTCTGTGCCACTGTCTTTATATACTCTTCATTTCATTTCTTCCTTAGTGTCTACCTCCCTTCCCCCACATTTCCACTCCACTGTCCTAGTCTGAGAAGCTTCACAGATACAGTCTGTGATGATGGATATATATATAACCAGTCATTTCTATGAGTAGCAGCAATATACCACAACATAAGGTCGCATTATTATGTTTCTCTCATTAATTCTCATTGGCCCTGTGAGTTATAAATTGCTTTTTTAAAGTCAAGCAAGAGCAGGAAGCCTGTAGAATGGCCTTACCATTGTCTGTCTTCTCCCCGGGTAGATAAAGCACTCTCTTGAGAAAGACAAGCAGTGATTCAAGTTTCTGCTGGGTAAGACCTCATGTTTTCTCTTTTTCTGTGCAAAGACTTTTCCCTGCCTTCCAAAGGAAAGCTGATCCATTGCTGATCCTTACCTCTCAGGAAATAACCTAACAGTCTGTGTTCAGAAAGACTTAAGATGCCTGCTGAGAATTCTGAACTTGAGGTCTGTGTAGTCTTCTTTGTAGAAGTACTGTATTTACAACTAGGGATTTCAACTGGTTAGCTCTTCAACACAGGGAAATATCTGTATTAGTCCTCTCAAAAGGCACCTGGCTCTCTTAATCAATTACCAATTAGCCTTATCACCTAGTCTGGGAAATTTGCTGGAAGCTTATTGTCAGGCAACATGACTATGGTTCAGAAGCATTTGCCAGAAAGAATCCTATTCTAGAATTCATTCTTTGACAAGAGGATTCATGATTTTACTTTTCTAAAACATGAAGAAACTGTGTAGACTGGTAACCCAGCAGAGATGGAACTGTAAAATCAAATCAGTAATTAGAAGTGAGAGCATCCTTAAAATTGGCATAAATGTACTTGCTAGGAACTTTCACCAATTGAAATGAAATGCACGGCTGAATTAATGATGATATTTCATGAGCTGTACGTTAAGTTTCTCATGAGTGTCTAATGGAACATACCAGGAATTAACAAGCAAAGTATTTTTATCTCTTGCCTAATGAGAAACAACAACAGAGTGTAATCATCTAATTTCTAGCAAACAACCACTTTACTTTCACTAACAAGAGGAGAAGTAGAAAATATCCCAAGAGAAACAACCTCTTTCTATTCATACTGCTTTACATCAATTACTGACTTGAATGGAATACTCTCAACTCACTCTTTGTACCACTTTAAAGAAGGAGATTTAGAACCAAAAACTGTATGATTTACTTACTAGTAAATACTACTCTAAAAGAATGAGAGGACTGAACATTTCCTACCAGTGGTATTTTAAGTTATTGCCATATGTTCTTTGTATCAGTTAAAATTCAGAAAGTTGTGAATAACCAGAAACTTATCCGTTCTCATAAACCAAGATTTTGCCTTCTGCCAAATCCTGATTTGTAAGTAGTTAAATTTGGTTCCCCTGGATGTGAGTAACACTATCTACCTTCAGCATAAGATGAGTGTGTTAGGGGAAATCAGCATGAAGGAAAGCAGTTCTCCTACCTCTGCTGGATCTATACACAGAAGACCATTTCTGTAAGCTCAGTCTAAGAATAAACCTTATTGCCTAGTCAAAATACTCAACAGTGATTAATTCTGAATTAGGTTTGTTTTCACATGAGTCATAAAAAGTACTTTGTTAGGAAAAAAAAGGAAAAAAAAAGTAGTTTTATCCTCTTATTTATAGAGAGGTAGCTGTACTACCAGAGAAGTAAGCTCAGATGTCCGTATATTCACACTACTCTGTTACATTCCACCTTATTTATAAGCATGTTTTGCAAATGGGTGCAGTTGAGGTAAATGAAAGCAGAGCATTTTATGAAAACAAAAATGAAATATCAATAGACTTTCAAGGATTTATCCTGAAAGTTATAAATGCATGCAGGAGAAATATAGTAAATGCTGTTAAGTCTGTTTCCATACAGATATAGAAATTACTATTTCATGCATCAAAAACCAAGCAGAGATGTGTTTTTTGAATGATTTCCAGCTATTTTCTGATGAGGAAGATGAGTATTCTACAAGCCAGAGGAATTCATGAAGGCATCGCATAATCAGACTCTATTTTGTATTCCTATCTCAAATGGGCTTGAATTACCTTTTTTTTTCCACTTCCAAAAAAGTTTTGGACAATACTTCATTTAAACTGGGCTTTATGAACTAAGCCATTGCTCTTGGTGACATTTTATTTCAGTGAATGAAATGTATTTCAAACTACAAAAGCCAGACTGTCAGAATAAATAGTTTTAGTTCTTGGGATTCTGGTACTGCCTTTTCTATTGTTACTGTTACTGATCAGAAAATTAAGAACAATGCTTAGTTCCTGTAGAGAACTTTCCATTTAAAAAAGTGATACGGAATAATTAAAGCCTAATTAATTTGTTTTCCACAGCAATTACTATGTTGCACCTCATTATTATCTTCATTTTACAATTAGAAACTTTGAAAAATAGGCCCAGAGTATGCTTTCCCATTTTCTTAGAAAAGAACTGTCTGCTGCCTTCTGTCTTCTTTGCGGGATTTAAGCAAATGAGAACTGACACAGCTGATGGGTCACGATGACTTTCAGATCCTTCCCTCACTGGGGTTGCAATTACTCAGCCACGGTTTCTTTAAAGAACTGAGGCTGCCTGTGGAAAGCTGCAGTCTCAGGTTTGTGTCAAAGAAGAGGCCTTTTTTTCTTTGTCTCTTTTTCTTTTAGGGGTAGTTATTTAACAGGAGATCTATTTATTCTAAGTCCTGTGTGTAAGGTTTGGTGCTGTATGAGAAGTTATGTGATAAGCAAGACCTTAGGTTGTACACCAGAGGAGGTCTAATAGACTTCATAGAGCTGAGTGTGTGGTAGGTGGTAGTCCTGAAGGTGCCTGGGAGTAAGTGTTGAAAGTGGGAAGAAGGCCAGGTACAGCTTGAAGCTACAAGCTTCAACTGAAGATTTCTTACCATCTTTCCTCATGGCTGTTGGAATCGGCCAAAATGGAAATACTAAATAAAGCTCTTCACTTTAATAAGTCCATGTTGCATGAAAGTCTAACACGAAAGCTTACTTTCGTAGTCTTCCACATGAATAATTGTATACCCCTAAAGCTACTGCGTGGTAATAAGATTAACTGTCATTAATTAATTCATCCCATAAAAGGATGAAATAACCTGTCAATTAAAACAGGCTAAAAAGACAGGGAAATCATTTATTTATTTTTAAAAGTTGAGGTACCTGTTTTGGAAGTAGGACACAGCTTCTCTCTCAGTCACAGTGATTTAAGAAAGAAAAATCAAAGTTCAAGGTTGGTTGTTCCAAAATCTGATGTATACTCAGAAAAAAATATGAGATTTCTATTTTGGGGTTTAGGTTTTAGTTTCTGTCCCCTTGTCTCCAATCATCCACAATGTGAATAAAATATAAATTGATTTTCTTTGAGATCTCATTTAGTTTTCAATAATGGTAAAGAGGCCACCATTCTACCTGCTACTGCTGCTTATCAGACTGTCCTTTGTGGTTGGAAAATGGCTCTGCTTTCTACCTCCTCCATATCCTGCTCTTTTAGTGAACTGCTTTGCAAGCAAGAGCTAATGACCATCACTCCAATTTTGAACAGTTGTATTTTTTTTTACTCCAGGGGAGCCTTTCTATGCCTACACTGCCAATAGAAAAGGCCATGTACTTGTTGTATTCAAATGACAGAAATCCTGCTAGTTTTGACTTTTCAGTCTAGTGTATGGCTATTCTTAGGCAATTGGAGATCTCTGGATAAAGGGATCTAGATAGAAAGCATATTCAGAAACACATTTTTGTTCTGGCTGTCAACAGTAATATATTGGTAACAACTTGTGTGAAGAACATAAAGAGATGAATTCTTTAGAACACATGTAGATGTTTTGGTGATACACTTGTATACCTCAAATCAACAAAAGAACAAAGAAATTTATTCTATACATTGGAAACACCATGTGATGCATGTCTGTTTGGTGTTCTTGATCATCTACCATAATTTTTAATGTAATTAGATTATGTCATTTCAAGAACAGTAAGCTAATTTGTTTTACTTATATAAAAAAGACTGTTTTTTAGATATGTATGGACTGCAGGAATAACTTCATGCTTGTGTGTGAGAACCAATAAACCCTTTCTAATCTGTAATGAGATTAAAATATGCACAGTACAATAGGGTTTATTTTTATCATACAGAGAATCATCATACATTTTAAAAGGCAATCTCAACGAGAAAAAGATTTTTAAGTGAGTCTTTCAAGGGATGGATATTTATTTGTAAAAACAATAAATTAGATAGAAGAACAAAATCAGATCTCATAAATGTGATCAATAAACACTAGTAAATTGTAAAATTCTTCGAATTCACATTTCTGACTGACTTCTGTTTCTTCTACTATATGTACTAAGTTGCAATGACCTCTGAAGACTGCCTGTGAACATTAAGCAGAATTACTAAGTGGGGCTGAAACAGAACTTGCCACACTGACCAAAAAGGAAAGGAGAAATTAAAATCCTCTTAACTGCCACCCAACCTCTTGAGAGGTGCATTGACTTCAGCAAAATTTACAGGAATGGAGAAAGTCTTACAGGAAAATAATATGCTATAATACTGACAGGTCCAGGCAACATTTATATAATACTTGAACTGAATCACAGAATTGTAGGGGCTGGAAGGGACCTCTAGAGATTATCTAATCCAACCCTCCTGCCAAAGCCAGCTCTCAAGACCAGGTTGCACAAGTAGGCATCCAGGTGTGTCTTGTGTATCTCCAGAGAAGGGGACTCCACAACCCTCCTAGGGCAGCCAAACTGAAAATATGTTCTAACAAGGGAATGGTAGAATTATAAAACATTCATTAAAAAGGAAAAAGTGAGCCATAGCAGAGTGCATGGAAAAGCTCACAGCGGATCTTGGAACAGGTCCGTTTTCCCCTAGTCCTAGGCATCTGCCAGCTCCATCATAGCTGCTGGGTTTTAAATGCTACCTTACTGAAAAGAAAACCTTCCACAAACAGAAACCATACAGTTCCCTGCAGAATACGGGACATTTGTATTTTGCTCTTTATAAAGATCTGAATTTTAGCTAAGGGAACCTTCTGGTAATGAAAACAGCAAGTAAGGCTAAACAAGTTTTCTGGAGCAAAGTAAAAAATTTCCTTCAAAATTTTCCTTATAATTTCACATGAGACAAATAGGCAGGCCTTCAAATAAGAAAAAGTAACTCTTCCTCAAGCCTATGAATTCTTATTCTCTCCCAAAATGAAAGTACTTAATTAAGATCCACTTTATGCAAATGTTGCATAGCTGAGTCTTATCTAGTAATGGATTTGCTGAGTCCTGTTTTTTGGAGCAATCAACTTATTCACAGGCTTCTTGAATTGCTTTTTTCCCGCAGATTTGTACCCCAGATTTGGTGGTGTTCTTGGCATGTTCCAATCAGAGGCTCAAAGAACGGTTACTGAAACGTGCTGAACAGCAAGGGAGACCTGATGATAACCTGAAAGCTACTCAAAGAAGACTAATGAATTTCAAGCAAAATGCTGTTCCACTGGTTAAATATTTCCAGGAGAAAGGGCTAATTGTCACAGTAAGTCTTCTAATATGTACCTCTGAAAACTGTTGTAGTTACATTTGATTTCTTTGGTTTTCTTTTTGTTTTAAGATAGGCTAAATGACTCAAATTATGCTTTTGGTATTCATAACCGTGTTGACTGAAAGCAAACCTTTATCTTCTGACTGTAGCTATGAGGTGAAGGTTTACTTTAATATAATATGGCTTTCTTTACATTGTTGCTCTGTAGAAATCCATAACATTTTCCAACTGCTATTAAGAAGTTACATGAGAATAGTAAGAATAGTACATGAGAATCAAAGGTGTGTGCTTGTAGGTATATATAAGTATGTATGAGAGATAATATTGGCAAGGACTTATGCTGTCTTCCTAACTGTGTATTTCCAAGATGGTGATACCATATTTAGCCATTCATTTTACACTTTCTGAAAGTGGGGAGATAAACAGCTGTGAAACCTTCAGACTGGCTTAGGCCACTATGAATTCTATACTCTTTTATTTCACTGCAGCAGTCTCATTGTCTTTCAAATAGTTACGTAATTTCTGGATGCTTGTCTTGGGAAGTGAGGAAAACAGAAAAAATAAATTCTAAAGGAAAGCAGATCTTAGTCTAGAGTAAGTTAGTACAGGTTGTCAAAGAAGTTAATTTATATTTGTTGCATGGAGTTGTAAGGTCTATATAATATTTACACCTAACCTTATACACAGATATATATACACACACCATATATATAGTAACAAAATATAAATACACCAGTAACTAAAAGGTCCATAGATTATCTAATCATGATTTAAATGTGCCTTATTATGTGGTGTCCTAGAAGCTTTAACGTTTTAAGTTAAAATTTTGGTGATGAGAATATTGGGATGTAAACAGACCACTTGGAAATTAGTAAGAATGCAGACTTCTGCAGTACTCAGTGCAAGAAAGACTACCTCTAACCACAGAACAAACCAGAAGCTGCATGCATAAATAAAGCTAGACAAGGCTAATAGAAATAGGGCTACTAAGTGCTTCTGAAGTACATAAGTGCTTAATTGTGGCAAATTCAATGAGCAGTTGACAGTAGTTGAATTAATGACAAGTTCTAAATTAGAAGCTGAGTGTTTTTGTAACAGTGTGTGGAACTTGGTAGTATATATGGTACTGTAAGAGCACAGTTGGCCTCTGTTTCTTATAATAGCCTAAATAATTAAGGTATGTTCTCCTCATGGAAAATATCACAAATTCCGTATTCTGGTCAGAGTGTCTGAAATGCAAAGTCATCTAATGGTGCTGGTAGTCCTAATAATGTAATTCCTTTTGGAATTTTGGAATGAAAATCCCAAGAATTTAGCTAAGGGAACCTTCTGGTATCAATCGTTTTCTCCTGAGAATATCTGTTCTATTTGAGGATTGTCATTAACAGTGGAGAGGAGGACTCCAGAAGACTGGAGGCCTTGGGAGTTGCTTTAAATTACTGGGGAAGTATGTGTTCTGTAATATTTCTATAGCCTTTTCAAGTGCTTTTCCTACAGAAAGTCTGTGTAGTTCTTAAGGGAAGATGAGTCTTTTGTTGAGAAAGCATGTGGGGCATTTGGCTAGAATTGGAATTGAAACTGTAGTTCACATGTCTTATTAGAGGTGCTCCGGGGCAGCTGTTTTTCCCTTGTTGCAAAACAGGATGCAGTGGCGAAGCTAAGCCTTGGGATTTAGATGCAGTTTTATGGTCAAAAGATGAGGATATATTTTCCTGTAGATGATAAAGAATACATAAGGCATATCTCTTCTCTGTAAGATTTCATTACACATGGAGAACAGACTTTGCAGATGCTTAGGGCAGAACAAGTTGATAGGAAATAAATGAGAAAAAGGAGTACCCGGGAAAGAAGTAAAAATAGAAAATAGATTAAGAAATAGATTAAGCATGCATACTCCAGAACAAGTAAGCAAGTAAAAATTCCTACAAAAATGCATTTCTAAAACCATGTGACTTTGAAACAGAGGAGATATTCAAAGTCCACAGAAAAAACTACACACCTCTACAGAAAGTTTGAAACTTTAACATTAAAAAATGGTTATTTTGTTCAGTTTTATTCAACTGACAGGCCAGAATTATCTACTGAGTTTTGACAACAGTTACTTCTAGTGTGTTTGTTTTGTTGGAAATTATTTTGCCCAATGGGAAATCTATTTGTGTTTCTGCCAACTTCCTGTCCTATTCCTTTAATCAAACATCAATGGACACAACAGATGTTTTCTTACTCTGCCTCATGTTTGCTCTCACTCAAAAATCCCACTTCCTTCTTTGCTGATAAACTTGATCTTTGTTTTCGTTTTGAAAAAAAAAAAGAAAGAAATCTATAAATTTTTTCATAGCCCTTCATCAGTGGAAAAGTTCTCTCAAAGCTCTAGGATCCAACCAATACCAGTAAAGGACTCATCACCTTCTCCTGGTGGAAGTCTTATATCTTCAGCTTGCCTTTACTAGTATGTATCTGTATACTAAACATGTAATGCTAGCATTTCTACCTAGATTTGAGACACCTGCGCAGTCTGTTTCCTTACAGGAAAAGGAAGCAAGACAGATTATCACATTCACCCTTCTGATTATAATGTTGAACCTGCAAAGCATTGAAATGTTTTGAGGATGAGAGCAGTGTAAGAACTTGAAAAGCATAAAATAGAATTACACTAGCCTAATTTCTGGAGGAATGAATTCTTGAGGCAAGGTCAACCAGAAAAAAAGGAAGATTGCTCCATCAGATATTTCACACTATAATTGACATATTTTGGTCAAGTTAATAGAAAACCACATTCTTCTAGTTTCAGATCTTATTGGTTATGTTACTCAGGTGTAATTCTTTCCCCATATCTCCCCACCCTGCCCTTGGCCTTTGATAATATTATATAATATGTATCTTATACTTCTTTGCTGCTCTGTATGCTTTATCTTTTCAGATAAGGCATGCTATCCCTACTTTCAGAGGCTGATCCTGTTTTCTGTTTCCAAGGAAGGAAATGAGGGCCTAGAGTACTTCTAAGGAATGGGAAGGTATACCTGTTCCTTCTTAAAAAGTCCTTCGTTGGAACAATAACGTTGGAATATCCAACATTTTGGATTTTAGCTCAGATTTAACAGATCTGTAAATAGCATTATAATAAAGTAGAAAATATCTGATATTTTCACAACCATATATAACCTGTGTTTAAAATTCTGTTTAGCAGTGTGTCAGCAGATCTACCATCAAAACCTGACTTTACTAATTGCTTCTGAAGAATAACAAGAAAATAGTAATAAATATCACAATATTGGAGATGGAATTTATAAATAAAATAAATTGAGGGAAAAAAATACAATCCTAAATACTATGGGACTAATATGTTCTAATGCTTTTAATGTGGTTGCTGTCCTTACAACTACCATGCTCTGAAAAAATACTTTTCTTGTTACAAATAATAAAAGGTTAATCCTTCTTCCCTCCACCTCTGGCACCCCAGGAAAAAGCTGATATGGGTTACTGAAGGTCTAGACCAGCATATTAGTGTTCTCTGCTTAGATCTTGCTGTTAGATATCTATTAAAAGAGTTCCTTAAAAATCCTTTGAAAAATAAAGCTGAAAATGGTTTCTTAGTGTTAAGATGTATTTCTTTTCTGGACATTATATTGATATTTCATCATCATTAGACTTCTGCAGTGAACTACTTAGATCTTAAGAACACAAGCATCAGGTTCAAATAACCACATCATTTGACCTTTGAATAAATTACTATGATTTAAAATTATCCTAACTAGAAAACTTTTTTCACATACACCCCATAGAACATAATTCATCCTGCTGCAGGGAAGTTGAAAGAAACTGTATTTTAGGAACTAGTGATTTGTACCACACCAAAGCTAATTGTGGGAAGATGGTAGGATAGAGGAGAAGCAGGATCTTTATTTTGCCTTATTCAGACATGCATGTTAAATCTCTGCTATTCCTACTCCAGTGATAGCTATCACCCAACTACTAGTTACTTTCTGAAGGATGATTAAGTCATCACATCACTTTAACTGGAATTTTATCTGGCATGGATATAATACCATTATTTGTAAAAAATCTATGTAAGTTCTAGAGCTTCAGTGTCAACCTTGCTATGTTAGTAAGTCTGTGTGTGTTCTTCAAAAAAAAAAAGGGAGACTGTCTTTAATGAGAGAGAAACATTTTGCATTAAAAGAAGGCTGAGGACCTTATTTAAACAGTCAAGACAGGACAGCATCCTATCTTGGAAAATGTTGTTTTTACCAATGTCTTTGTATCTCACTTGTCTGTTTAGGGAATCTATTATGGCAAAACATTAAAATGACTTTCAGACTAGGCAGAGAAATGAAGAAAAATGAAAAAAAGTAGCTGAAGCTGGAAACAAGCTTTTGAGCACAAATTTAGAAGTGAAATAGTTGTGGGTGAGGGAAATAGCTTATAGAGCTGACTGCCCTCATTAGCATCAAACAAGCCTAATGGCTGTCAACTGTCATAGAAAAATTCCCCATGGAACAACATTACATAAATTTTTCTCTTGACTTGGTTATAAAAAGTGTTTTTCAATAGCATTGCGCACTGACATGAACTTCAGCTCCAGGCTGTGATTTACCAATACACTAGTGAAAGTAAAAGTTATAGTCCATTTCTAAAGTTTCTGTGGTATCGTATAACTTCCAACTTCAAATCTTGGTTTAGACCTTTTGTTTTCCTTCTTTCATTAGCTCTGAATTTTGAGTTCAAAGGACTTTCAGTTACTCATTCCCTTTAAATTGCCCTGCTTTCCTCTGAGAAGTGGGTCCTGTGGTTCTGCCAGTAGCTCTCAGGGTCAGTGCAGATCTTACTGATAGCAAGTGGTAAGCAAATGCCTGACCTGAACCTCCACCCTGCTTGCCTGATGGGAGCCATCGCTGGGCACCTCTCCCAAATGACAATCCAGCTCTGAGGATCTTCTCCTCATTGAAGGCATTTGCATCTTTTTTGGCAGAAAGCGGACTGATTTGTTGCACTTGGTTTTGTGGTAGTTGTACTTCTCCATGCAGTTTCACATTAAATAATTTTTAAAAGTCCCATGCTCCCTTCCTTGAAATAATTCCAGAAATAGGGACTGCTAGCCACCACCTCCCCTGCATGATCTGTTCTCCACCAGAGGCTCAGGAACTCATTTATATGCCATCTGATGCCTTACATCTTGCATTTTTTTTGCAGGAAAGTAATACAAAATCTAGTATTACAGATAGTTTCACTGAAACCTAGACCTGTCTATACCTCAACATAGCCCTTCTCCACACAAGTCAGAAATGTGAGTTTTGCTTTGCAGAGGACATTGAGCTGAGGTTTTCCACTGACTGTCCCAGTGAACCAATATGTTCTCAATTATCTCTCAACTGTTTTAAAAATAAAGTAGTCACAAGTGCAGTCCTGCAGAAGCATGTTAGGTGTGCTCTCACTGTGATTACCATACTGGCTTTTCAGGATACTTCTTGTTTCTTGGTGGTGAGAAGAGAGTCAGCCAAATTCTAATATTTTTGGAACTTCTCAGTTCAAACAAAGAATGTAGGCACCTGTCTGCAGGAACCTTAAGACCATGGTTTTGTGTGCAGTTCTGGAGTCGTCTTGTGGTTTACTGCATAGTTCCTAAATCTTTTTGTAAATTCCTGAATGTGTATGCTTATATAATTATAAAAAAAATTCCTACGGAGGGGGAAGGAGATGCTGGAGAGGAAATAATTACAATCACTTTCATTTTTTTTTGGTGATTCAAAGCAATGAAGCTTTGGTGATTCAAAGCAATGAAAGAGAAGCTGAATCTTAGAACAGGTAATCAGGCCTCAGCAGACACAGATAGTCACCAAGCTGCCAGTGCTAATTAAGGGTCAGTGCATCTCTGATATGTTTGATAGCTCTCCTGCAGAAAAACTGGGACAAAAGAGCAAGCCTGTCTCCATAACTGCTGTTTCCTGTAAAACTGCAGAACTAGAGCATGCATATACATGCTGTCATCACTGCTAGGTCTTATATGGTGTCTCAACGCTATTCATGTATTACTACTTAGCAGGATATTTTGAAAAATGTACCAAAGTATGTATATGAATGAAATATATGTAGGAATATTCCTAAGAAAACTGTTTATAAATATACACACGTTGTATATGGGGGAGATGATTAATTTGTGTATATGCAGAGCCATGTGCACCGTATTCACTTCCAAAGCTTCAGAATAATCTGATTATATGATTTATGTTAGCAAATTCAGCATATCGAAATACTGATGTCTGCCTGAGAGTGGCCAAGCATAGAAAGTTGCCATTTGTGCATGTGCATGTGTGCAGAAAAACCTTCAAGTTGGTATTTCTTTGCTGCGGGGAACAGAATTCCTACAGCACTGTGTTATTTTCTAACTTTGAAAGTGTGATGATTTAAGTAAATACAAGCTTTCTGAAATCTTGCCCTATAACCCCTGATAAGCAGAAAAAAAAAAAAAAAAAAAAAAAAAAAAAGATGTTAAAAAAAAAAAGAAGAAGAAATAAACAGAAATAAAAATTCTGTCTATATAGTTGGTTATAGATGAGTACATGGTCCAAAACTGATTTAGGAATACAAGAGAGAGGGAATGCTGTTTCTGACAGGCACACTGTCCCAGATTTTATCCATTTCTGGCACTGTGAATACCAATACATGTTTAAAATTAACAGGGCTGTTTTTTACAGATCTGGAGCTAAAGCTAAGTGATGAAGGCAGGTTTTCATGCAGAGAAATGAACTGCTAGAGATGTTTAAAATATCATGCTCTATATATTCTTCAAGTCATTTTAAACTGTTCATCTTAAGGTAATTAATCTGGGTCCTTTGGGTGAATATTAACTACAAGTAGGAAATTAGAAGCTAAAGTGAGATTTACAGAATATTCATTTTTTGTATTTAGAGGAGCCTCATGCTAAGAAATCAGCTTAGAAAAAGTACTTAATCTCTGGAAAGACTTTTTGCATTGGATCAAGAGTATCTGGCATCCATGAGGAAATTTTCCTATATTAAACTGCACCTGATCTTGTGAGGACCTAGCAGAAGAGCCAGAAGCCCATTTCAGTCACACTTTTATGTTAAAATCCCCAAATAGACAAAAAAATTATAAGTGATTTTTAATTCTGATTACTGCTGGTGGATCTTCTCTGTGCAAACTTTATATTCAATGATTTCCTGATTTTATGCCAAATGCTTTTTCTGACATTTGATTGATGAAAGAATTTCAGATACCAGCTTATGTAAGTTACTACACCAACAGAAACAGGTCTTTCTTCTCTCCAGCAAGCTCTCAGTCTCACAGCTCTGATAAAACATAACTACATTAGGTATTAGATATTCTGGTATGTAGCTTCCTTATTTCCTGAATCTTAAACTAGTAACTTTAGCTGCTGCTTAATATTTCTATTTCTTTATGCACTAGACAACTGAATGTTTGATCTGATACCAATCACAGTCTAGATTCAAATGGGTGAAGTGAAACTGAGTGCACTGGCCTCTCATCATGCCATCTAATATTATCCTGATTGTTGGAGCGTTTTTTTGGTCCTCCTCTTCTTTATTTTTTCTGTGGATTCACTACATCAAAAACAGACAAAAGATTTCCCCTTCTCATTTTTTAATGCGTTGTAAAGGTAAATTTATTAACATTTGTGAATGCTCAGGAAAGTGTCAAAATGAAGGAGATGCTCAGATTGTCAGCAAAAAGTGATGCAGCTAATGTTCTGGAACACTGTTGCTTTTTTCTCTAGCATTCTCATGTCTTATTTCAGCATTTAGGTTCAACAATGGTTAGATACTGCTACAGTTTTGGTGAAGAACTAAGAAAGCTGAACAGCTGCTCTCATATTGTCTGACTCAGGGAACACGATGCACAAGACAGTGCTAGCGTGAGGACAGTAGTCTCGCTCTCATCTGTTGGTTATATATCGAGGATTTTTTTTATAAATAAATCAGCCTTTAATCTGTTCTGCTAAAAATATTTTTATGCAGATCTTAGAACAGTTTCTTTACATTTTCCACTGGATTTTCCCTCCCGCTTTTGACCACAAAGTCAAATTAAAATTTTACAACCACATTTTCAAGACTAGCACTTCAAAATTCTCTGTCCTGTCAGGTCATTTCCTGCTTTTTACCATTCACTGTGTTTCATTAATAATATACCTTCTATAGTGCCTGTGTCATCTCTATCTCCTACCACTGCAAGAGGCCAATTAGGCAATGTTAAAATACTCTTTTCACTAGTTTCCTATTGCATTCCATCTTCTGTGCTCTTTTGGTCTTCTCTACTAAAATGAACAAAATTCTGTGTAAGCGCAGAGCCCTTACAGAAAGGGAACCTAGAATGTGGGCAATGCAGTTTACATTCAAGTTGCTTATTAAATTTCTCACTCCGTAATACACTGAAAATAGTTTCAATAACCCTCTTTGTATCCCAAAGTCTTATCCCACAAATTTTGCTAGAAATATTCTACCTATTTCACTTATATTCAGTACTGCTTATTTCTGTTTTTGTTTTCTTTTTACAAGAACATTATCACAATTTTCTTCTCTTCTTCAACTACGTGCATTGCCTCAGCCTGCTGTAACTGCCGTAAGGGTCATCAAAGGTTTTGTGGGTACATCAGCTTTCAACTTTGATTCCCCTCATGGATGCAAGACACTAATGAGATCAAGACCTGTAGTGTGAACAGAAGCTTTTCTTTATCTATTACAATTCTTATTCTCTCATATCTCTTGAATTTAGAAAGAGGGTCAGGAGCCACGTGAATTCTGAAGTCAGTTTGTTTTGGTTCTGAGAACCGTTTGTTATATCTTTAACTACCTGCAGGAGGGTATCTCTTAGAAAAGCACTAAATTTTAAAGAATGAGAGTTATAACAGAAGAAGTTATACAGAACAATTTGTACAGATGTAGATATTCTCTCACAGTTTAGGTTAGGACTTGGTAACAGAAACAATGCCAGTATTTTTTTGACAGATGTTCAGATGATCTTTGACCCTCAGTTCACCAGGCAGCTATGCTAGAAATAACTTTCAGTGGAATTTATTTGATAGCCTATTATTAAGGGTGCAAAACAATTTGTTGTAACCCCACTCTGATAACATATTTATAATTTATGTATTTATAAAAATGGTACAGCTCTGAGACAAGAGTATGTAGGAAACCTGCAAAATAAATCATAGGCAAGTGTCCAGGCTCCTCACTATTTAAGGTAAAAGAGTGCTTGAGTTCACATCAGGGAATCTGTTAAAAATCAGCAGGTGTGTGAAATCAATTGCTTGCACAGGGAACATAGATAAAGGGGCTCTCTGCAGGTTCTTGCTTTCTGTACTGGAAGAAGACAGAAGTCAACATGCCAAATGGAGGGCTATTAATGGAAGTTGGAAATTGGTTAGTGTGAATAGGACCATGCAGAATTTCCTTTGTCAGGGGATGTATATTCAGTTAGCTCTCCTATTCCCCTGGTGTAATTTTAATACAGAGTAAGCTTTACAAATAATTAGGATCTTCTTGTTCTACAGTACAGACCAGCCTCAGAACTGCTAGAAGTTAGAGATTACGGCTCTCTGGAAGTTGGGACAGTGAGCTTCAAAAGTTACTGGGAGCTAAATCACTGGAGTCCAAGCTAATAAAAATTGTATGCCTTCTTTGTTGACAATAATGACAGCATGGAATGCAGTCACCAGTTCCAGTCACTGCAACAATTCCTTCAAAAAAACACTTGGAAACAAAAATATCTGACACCTCCCACATCATACCCCTCAACCCACGAAAAGACAGTGAACTTCTGTTAGAAATATTGCTGCTACATGAGGTTAACTGCACAAAGATAGCCTTCTAGTTGATTTTTTTTCCATTTGGAAAAATAAGTTGTTTACGCTTTATACTGAATGCAGTGCTATGTTTTACAATGAGAATTTGTATTTAACTGAGCAAGCTTATGAAGTGATGACAATTAGACAAGTCACAAGCAGAAAGAATAAGAAGAAAGGACCTTATCCATCATCTCTGGTGGTGTTTCAGTCAGGAACAAACATTATGAACATCATGTTCAGGTACGTACAGTTGTCAGAACCTGTTTTTCACAACTTATTTACTGAATTACAATTTCATAGCAGAAAAAAGCATGAAATTAACGGCCTGATTTTAGAACTTCCACGTTGATCTTATGAAAAACAGGTGTTAAAAGCTCAGAGAACTGATATTCACATCATCTCCTACTGAAATCCACTGACTCAATGTGCTGTGGCACACTCCAGAGTTACTAACTGAAAGGCTTTTAATGCATAGCTACATACATTAAAGAAATCACAATGAAAACAAAGAATTCTGATTAAACAACTGCCCGTTATTGTAGCAGCTGGAACGTTGAGTAGTTGCCAATGCTCTGTTTTAAGAGGGGGAGGCCAGATTGCCATTTGCAATGTCATTGCTGCTGGCTTGTGCATGCACCACTTTTCACAGTACACAAGTGAGACCAGTTAATTGTTTAAAAATCTGCTATGGAGAGCTGGGAGCTTCAATCCCATTTACTGAAAATTG
This sequence comes from Centrocercus urophasianus, assembly GCF_019232065.1. Taxonomy (NCBI): domain Eukaryota; kingdom Metazoa; phylum Chordata; class Aves; order Galliformes; family Phasianidae; genus Centrocercus; species Centrocercus urophasianus. The sequence goes on along the minus strand of NW_024884733.1, from coordinate 18,477,879 downwards.
AGGTAAAATAAACGTGGACTAAACATTAGAGAGCCAAGATTTCATATGCACATCTACTGTTATTCCCAGTCATTTACCTCAGCAGAGGGTATTATTCTAGAAATCAAGCTTACAGCTCAGAACAGCAGTTGTGAGCTTTATGCATACACTATTGGCAAATTATTTTATCTACGTTACCCAAAAAGGACAGGCTAAATGATTGTAGTCCTCTCTTCCAACCTTAACATTGATTAATCTAAGTTTTTATTCTGAAAGCTTGCTTCTGCATCATTGAGGTGGTTCATTTTATACAGTTGTCAGTGATTTTTTTGAAGGCAACATAATAATCTTAAAGCTTGTTTGCCTCCTTTTACTTGCAGATTTGTTATGACAACTATTGGCTTTCTCAGTCAAATGAATTTAAAATACACAGAATTGTATCAAGTTATAAGGGCAGGAATCATTACTGTTATCTCACTCATGAATTTATGGCTGGATTTTGAAGCTCTCTATCTGATGTTTTGATTTAGCTTTTTTTAGAATTTCTGAATTGTTATTGCTTGCTCAGGCAGTGGGGAATCATTGAAACAATTAGTTAAATGTCTCTCTTATTTTAGTTAAAAACTCAATCATAGAGAAAAGTGCCCTTCTACATTAAATGCTCAGATCATAAACTGGTGTAAATTGGCACTGTTCACTGATTCTAACAGGATTTTCAAAGTTGATACTTACTAGATTTATTCATTTGCAACAACACACTTCTATGAAGGGTGTATGAGAAAAGTTTGTCACTCGCATTATTTATGAGTCAAATGTCTTGAGCCAAAGTAAACCAAGAAAGGTTGAGGAAAAGTGATGAGCAAAAGCATGCTTTTCAAAGACAATATTTCTTCTTTCATTCTTTACATTAGTGCTTCCCTTCTGTTGAAACTTCTGTTGTTTGCAGGAATGTAAATTAAAACAGCATCCTGCAAAATTTCAGTAAGTTTATTTGAGGCGGACTTTGTACTCAGGACAAAAACAGTAATAACAAAATGTGAAGCATTGAGATCCTAATCTATGTTTGTCATAGAAAAAGGAATACATTATAATTTGTTCACATCAGGGCAATTCCACAAAGAGAAAAATGAGATGTGTATATCCTCAGAAAGGTGTAAAATTGATTTTTGCTTTCTCACCAGTGTCAGTAGGAGTTGTCACTAATAGTGCTCTGAGCAAACATATGCACCAGGTGTCCAAAAACAGTGTCTACTGATTGGCATTGAAACATGTCATTTAGGCTTCACAATGCTTATGCAATAACATAGCGTTACAGACAAGGAAGAAATAGTTGATTCATGTTACCTAAATGTTAGTAGTAATTGGAAACATCTTTTGAATGAAGATGCCACTCTTGCTCAGATCCAAAGAGGATAATATAGTCATCCTACAGTAAGTTTTCATTTTTTTCCCCCATCTGAATTTTCTGAAGGCAAAGAAATTGTGTGGAAGCACATACTAAAGCCAGACATCCAGAAAGACAACTTCAGAACAGCCTGGAGATGTTTCATCTCCAAGCATATCTTCCCCTTTAAGGGGCTACAATCAGATATTGTTATACATACAGAGATCTATTGTTTCAACTTAAGACTTTGACACCTTCTTTTAACAACTAGAATCTAAACTTTCTGGAAAACTTCACAAATCTTGTCTTTGATCTACAAATTATCACAAGTTTACTTTTAGAGTGAGTCAGAGTTGACATTGCTTAACATATATCATATATAGCATAACATGGCCATTAGTATGAACTTTTTTTTACAGTGTTTGATATAATACTCCATAAAAGCTGTGAGATTTAGTAGTATTTATCACATGCAAAAGGGTGGAATTGGAACTTTAATAATGATTATTTGTTAATTATTGTGATTTTTTAAATTTTTTTTCTACATTCCAAGTAATTTCACTGCAAAGATAAAGAAATCTTCATTTCCTTGAATGTCTTCTGTTTCATTGGAATTTTTTCTTAAACAGAAAAAAAAAAAAGGAAAGAAAAATATCTTTGAGCCTAGTATCATGAATTGGTATTAACCATCACACAACTTAATAGTAAGCTTGTTCTTCTCATATGGTTTGCATCTTAATCTTCTTTTCACTACTGGATGTATTCAAAATAAAGACTACACTGTTTCTACCCATTCACACTGCCACTTTTCAAAAAATCTTGGCAATATAAGAAACAGATAATCTAGAATTCATCTTATACATCTCATTTCCTGTATGTCCTTTATCTAAGAATCATGCAGAAGTACCCATTTTCACTTTGAGTTGCTCTCACTTAGCTTCCATAAGCTTGTACTGAAGCTTTTTCAGTTGTTCTTCAATTGTTATTGCTTTCAGTTGCTAACATAAACGTGCATAAATTCATAGTTGTAATTGTGTGGCTGTTTGTCAAGTATTTAGAAGCACAAAATACAATCAAATTAAGGATTTCTCCCAAAGCCTAAACTGCATCCAAGCCTATCCTGTTTTTCAGTATCCATAAGCATGCCAGAGCTTATGCCATTTCTGAATAACGTGAACCATTTTAATAATAATTTTATTAATAACAATTTTAATAATAAAAGAAAAGAAATCAAAAGCAAAGGATAATTTAAAAATGTTCTAAATAGCCATTATTTCCTGTCAGAATTTGAATTGAAGTCAGTACTACAACAGTAGTGAAGGCTGAAGGGAAGAGATGCCTTTCATGAACTCTGAGCTGACACACGACAGAAGCAGACTCTTTGATGACACTTCTGATTCTGCGGTTTGCTGCCCATGTTTTTTCTGAGTCCCAGTAGAAATGAATATCACTGCACAGCTGAGTGACTGAAATTATTCCACTTAAGCAGTTTTAAAGAAACAGCCAGGGAAAAAAGAAAAAAAAGCCCTTAGAAAATGAAAAGTTAGAGGCTTCACAGATAGTCCTTCACCTGCCATTTTACCAGATGGCAGTGACATCAACTACTGTGTAAGAAACTCCATGATGTAGTATCATCCAACAGAAAAATACAGCAATGGTAAAGTAGCTGTATTGACAGTGAATACTATCCAGAAGCCATTGTAATACAGAGAAGACCCAAAGCTTATAAGATAATTAATATTTACAAAGAGTAAGGCAGTGGGTTCTCCCTTAGTATATCAAAAGTTGTAATTTTCTGTCTAAACCAGAGAAAAAGAGAGTTGTGATGTATAAATGATGTATAAATACACAGTATAGGTTACTTGGCTTGTTTTTTCTGCAACAAGCTATATCTCAATCTATTAACCTATGGTATTATATCTCAAGTGCTAGAGTTATATATTTCTGTATGCTATAATTCACTTAGCTCAAATGAAATGCCCAAAATTAGAAAGATTCAAATGAAGCAACATAATTTTTCCATTTTTCTCTGTAGGCTTACCCTATAGCCACAATACATGCTTTTCTTGCCAGTATCTCTTCACAGACTTCATTTTCTTACCTGAAGTAAGTGAGCTGCTCTAGTTTTCTGATTTGTGTTTTCTGTTTCCTTGATCAAAGAAGTGGCCATTCTGCCTGCTACCCTGTTGGCAAGGCATCCCTCACAGATTTGTCACGTTGTCTTTCTCACTTTTAAATTCATGATATTACTTAGTGTTTCCCTACAATTGCTTCATTTCGTAACCTCTGAGTCGTAAGCTTTTGAAAAGTTAAATTACGTCATTCAGGTCCACTTTGTCCACTTTTCTAGTTATGGTATTTAAAAAAAAATGCTTTCAACCTACATAATCATGTGGGATTTTGTTCTGCGTTCATTTTCAAAACATGCATACAACATGGAGGAATGTCACATTCCATGATGACTAAAGCAGTAGCTCGTCTTTATCTCCTTAGCTTGCCAGCTTTCATTTATAAATCAAATAGTCTCCTTAGTGCTCGGAAACAACATGCTCCAATAATTTAGACAACTAAACAGAACTTTCTGGTACAGAAATTAAAATAGCAGTACGTTCGCTTCTTGCTTCAGGAAACAAATTCATGTCCTTCCTGAGGCAGCACAATTGGAAGCTGGTTTTACAAGCCAATCCTAAGCTCAAACTGACATTTGCTCAACATTATCCCAAATTTGGTACAAGTCATGCTCCTAGAAACAAACAGTAACAGTTGATCAAAATGTAATGCTCTTCAACTCAAGAAGAATAGGGAAGGGGTTATTGTCAATAAGTCCAGTGTTTTTATGAAGTTGATTGGTATAGAGATCACCAGTGGAAATACTGTTTACCCTAGATCAGAATTTATTTACACACACAGGAAACATTTGGCTGAGAAGTAGCTTTTTCTTTTTTCTTCCAAGGAGAAGTCAGTAATGTTCAAATGTTCTACAGTTCTTACAATCTGAAATTCCACTTGGAACATTAGAATCACAGAATGGCTTGGATTGGAAGGGGCCTCAGAGTTCCAACCCCACTGCCCCAGACAGCATTGCCAACCACTAAATCAAATACTAACTAGATCAGGTTGCCCCATCCAGCAAGGCCTTGAGCAACTCCGGATCAAACCACCTATACTTCCCAAGTGACACCTACAAACATCAAGATATTTCACCAATTGAACACAGATTTAACATATTAAAAAACTTTATCAGCTAATCTTTAGGTTTATGGTAGATCCCATACTTGTCCTTGGATCCAAGTCTATTTCTCATACTTCAATATGCAACTGAGATTAAGGAGGACTTCTCATGTTAGCTTTCATTTGGTAGCATCCCTTCTTAGAAAGATCAGACAATGTGCAGGCAAAAATCATATTTTGATAGTAGCAGTTTTGAGGTTATTTAATGCAAAAATACCAGTCTGCAGTATTTTAGTAGTTTTGTTCAGAATCTCTGCTACAAAAGCCAACAGAAGAAATATTGTTGATCTTGAAAGGGAAATATTTGAGGCATTTAGCAGCAATACCAATGCTTTTCACTGAAGCAAAGTATCACTGGAAGAAGATACATTTCTGGGAAGGAATGTATTTTATTTCTCTGATTTTTTTTTTTTTTTTAAATTTGTTTTAATTGCCTTATGTGATTTACAGTTGTTGAGTGTATGACCTTTTCTAGGAAATCACATATTTGTAATAAGAGCTATTATTCTGCTGGGGTCTGTGGGAATGGGAACACTGAAGTATTTGTCTAATGCAGCACAGGAGATATTTGGAGATGAGTCAAGTGATTCTAGATCTGTAGTGTCACTGAGATGTATATAGCAAACTGCCAACAACAGCTGCTGTTGACTGGGCTTCACACAGCATATTTGTACAGTTCTGGCCTTTTTCTAGGTTTCAAAATACTGCATTTTACATAAATGCTGCAGAATTTGCAGTATCACTATGAAATCCTGTACTGTAAGAGGTAAAAAAAAGAATACTGAATATTAAGAAATAACAAGTTATTAATTAATGCTGTGGGAATTTGGACAGCATCTGACCACATTTGACTGAAATCCAGTTTGTGCCTTCCTTTAGGGTTAGGTGCAGTACAGTAAAAATACAATTTCTTCCAGACCCAGTGGAGGAAAAATTAAGGTGATCTCTCACCCTCAGGCTGAATGTTTTCCTGAGTTCTATAGAGACACAGTAAGACATAAAAATGAATACAAGTCACAATGCATAATCACAGCAGAAAGGTAGGATTTCTCCCTTTTTTTCTGTCTATCAAATACTATTACTCTGAATAAACCTGTAAAGATAGCATATTACTACTGCTAACTGTTAATTGTGTTTTCAAATAAGAAATACCATTTACTTGGCATCCTGCTGTTCCACATTATACAGGTGGATCCTGGCTTCACATAATTTTACTGTGAAAGCAATTAAACTGCCAGAACATCCCACACTTTTTGTGTGCCATGGCACTAGACTCTCAAGTTTAGCTTGGAATATTGGAAATTCACTTTAAGAACAATAAAACTAAAGCCTGCCTTTTGTAGTAATTGCAGTGTTTATGCACAGCCAAATCATACAACAGTCAAGTCATCATTCTTATTGCCCATCTGGAAGGCCCTCCAGTTCAGCAGCTGGGGATACCAGCCCAGCACACGGCATCCAAAAGCACCCGTTTCTAAACCAAACACCAAGACGTGATGTCATCTCTGAACTTATATGCCTGTGCATACGCTTATGTAATTATACTCTATGACTAATTAGCACAACTTAAGACCTGTTTTCTTAACTGTTCACTAAAAATCTCCCTTCAGAGTTTGCTTTAACCAAGAAAAAAATCCACTTTTTAACTAACATTATGTCTGTACATGAGGATATGTCTTAAAAGAACAACTCAAAGTACCTGGTTATTTGTTTTTGGTTGTTTTTTTTTTTCCCTCTCCTGACCAACACTGACCACATTGATCAGAGGCTTGTCACTCTGTACTCACTTCTGCTCTTGAAGACGTGATGAATAGCTCCCTACTGAGGCAAGATCAAGAGATTAAGAGAGTACATGTGAATACTATCTTACTTGCAGCAGCTAGGTTTAATAATCAGATCACTAGTACCTTGAAATGTTTAATATTTTCAAGTATTTCTTCAAGTAACATAATACATCTTTCAAGGACTGAGAAAAAACTCAGGCATGTATGAATTGCATTTTTGTTGGAGTGGTTGCCTGCCTGTGAGACAATCAAATAAAGCATTCATCATCCAACTCCTGAAATTCTTTTTGAGGTGGATGGGAATATTGCCACAGAGCAATTAGCCTGATGTTATTATTTTAATTGGAACATGGCTTATTTTCTTCTCACCGACATCTGTCATGTTCTAAAATAGAACAGATTTTCATCTACTGTCACAAATGTTATTTAACTACCTTGATTTATGTTTTCCCAATTTCTAACATTATTTGAAAGTGCACGAACCAGAATTGCCTGCAAGTAGTTTTCCTCTACTGCAATATGAAAGGCTGTTATGATCTTCCTCTTTTTTGGGGGGCTGTTATTTTCAATAAATCACCTGTGAAGACCAGTAGTGTCACTTACGGCAAACCAGTCCACAGGGGCCAGTGACATATTGAATGGAATGGCTTCACCTTCACATACCAGTACTCCCAAGGCTTAACCCCTGGTAACCCGTGAAGAAATGGTTGTGAACTTTTTTCTTTAGCTCAACTATTTATCCTTGACTAGTGCAACTCACAATGTTCAACAGCTCAGACAGTTTTCCTGGGAGACTCCTTCTAATGACCTGGATTTAGAAACACTAATCATTTAGGCTCTGAGAGCAGCATATACAAACTTCTCTTCCTAGACCAGTTATTTAAAATGTAGGTGTAAATGTAAACTCACATCCTACCAAATAATGGTATTTGTGTGTTAGGATTGCTAGCTTCGTTTTGAAAGGAACAGGAAGAAGAGGAGGTGCAACAATACTGAGATGATGGAGACAGGTAGAGAAAGCCTCTCATACTGTCCTAAATCGCAAGGAGATAGATCTTGGAAGCAAGACTAGCAAGTGATGTGGAGATTGCTGCCCTGCAGCTCCTACTTGTGTGTGTTAGTATGGAGAAAACACTTCTCTAAGTTCTTACACCGAACATGCTTTGGATATTTTTCAGAAAAATCCTGTTGGCTCAGAGTTTTGGCCAGGTCTCTAAAACAGGTGCGATTCTCCTGTCCTCTCAGCTCCTCCCTCTTTGCCTGCCCCAGCCAAACAGATAGGTACAGAAACCTCATTAGTGCCTTTTCAAGGGGAAAACTGTAGGGTGAGACTTCAAACTCCACTGACTTCACAGAGAAGAAAGAAGAGCCATCCATAAAGATCCCAGTAGATAATTTTTTTTTTTTTTCTTCTGCAAAGAGCTGTGTTTTGAAGCAGGTAGGGTTTTGTTTTCAGTAAGGAAATCAACCTATTGATTTAGACATGTTCCAGTAAAAATCAAGAGTTTTGCTGCTGTTTGTTCTTTGTGAATAGTGTTGTTTGAGTACCTTTTATGTTTTATTCAGGGCTCCAATAATTGCCAAAGGATTTCATTTTAAAATGTTTAGCAATTCAATGAAGTACAGAACTCACACGGATACTTATTTTCTTTAAAAAACATTTTTTCTGTGAAAGCCACCTTGCCTTCCTGTGGCTGAGGGTATTACAATTCTTATTTTGCAAGCAGAAAAATGAGCCTATGTGCAAGCTTCAAATAATTGGTTTTCTTTAGGTCACAATATAGGATTTCATTACAAAGCTCAGATTTTAAAAATGCTGGAGCACAGCTGGTGTTCTTTGAATGGGGAAGTTGATGTTTCAAGTTCTAGGAACCTTCAGAACATACTGAGATTGATTGTACTTTTTTCATGGTAAACTGAATTACTCAAAGGAATGCTACTAATGAGAAAGTAAGCCAGTCATCTCTCCAAGTGTGATGTGACCTGCACAGTAAGGATCAAACAACCTGATTACAACGTACTGGGTTTTGTGCCTATAGATACCATAGATGTTAGATGACTTGTCTTCCTTAGCATATTTAATGAAATGCATGGTGTTTTGCTTTTTTTTTAACCGAGAAGAGACAGAAATGCCCACTCCCACGCTTCCTAAGAAGAAGCCAATACAAAAGAATTCACAGAGATAATACCTTCCTTACGAAGGAGGAAATTCCTAAGATGCTCTTTTCTGCATTGACAATAAATCACCCAACAGCAGCTTAACATTTCACTTAAGACCTCTTCTTCCACAAGCCTCAGTTTTGGCACAAATGAAGATGAAATCCAATAGGAAAATGCAAGCAAGTTTAAATAAGCAATAACACTTCGTGCTTCAATCAACACTCAACAGGATGGCAAAACTCCTCCTCAAAATTAGATGTATGTCTGTCCAGACAGGCAGACAACCATACTTCATCACAGGAGGAACTTCCTGAGTGCTCCTCAGAGTCAGAGCCACAAAATCAATTTTAAAAAGCAATCTGAAAATTCCATGCATTGACAATAAAAGCAGGTTCGTCCATGATAGAAACAACTTGTTGGGCTGAGCTAAGCATAAATCTATTAAGATATTACAGATTCAAAACAGAGCTTGTACCCATTTAAGTACTCAGGTTTTGAGAGCTTAACCTGTTGGCAGCAGATGTTTTATAACAGTTGCTTCTCTCTAATATACTCTGGCTTCCCACAGGTTTCTATTTTCTTTCATTCACATAGCTCTAAGTCAGTAGAATCAGTCTTTGTCTCTTTAATGTTCTTTCCATATTTTTTTGACTATTTCTGAAACCTACCACTGTAAATAATAACTCCAATAATAATAATAATCTGAGTTTTGGGCTGATCTGTTTCTAGATTTACCCTGAGATGCTGGTAGAAAACTCTCTAAGAAAGCAAATTTCACTAGCCAGTGACAGACCAGCTTAATTAAGTAGTATAGATACCACATAGGTCATCATAAAATACAGTGAAAAGACTGATGCTGGTTTGACAATGCTGGGTGTTAGATACACAATTCAGTATCTCTGTAATCTACTTATTAACTGTTGTGCCGTACTTTGTAATAGATATTGGGAAAAATACTTAGTTTCTATGAATGTCAGCAGCCAAGATTCTAATGGGGTTTGAATTTCTCTCTCCAGAGCCTTTCCTTGTCTGTGATTTTTTTTTTTTTTTTTTTTTTTTTCTAAACCATGTTTTTTTGAAACAGGTACTGGTGAGATATCTGAAAAGGTGCTCAACCATTTCAGACTTGGAAGAATGAATGCACCAAAGTTCACCAATCTGCAACCAGTAACATGATGCTTTTTGCCCCGTGGTTGGTTTCATCATCTTAAGATATATTACACTAAAGATACAAAGTGACTGAAAATAGCAATTTTTACTCAGTGGGCATTCACTGAATGAGAGGCATCTCATGTGGCATTATTTGTAACTCCTCAGTAACAGGAGGTTCCTGTTTCCCTTTTTTCATAGTCATGTAGCTGGCCTCCGTTTCAAGAAATAAGAAAAATTTAAAAGCAAGAGTGATAAAAAGTACTCAGTTTTTCTTCCAATAAAGCTCAGCAAACAATGATCTAAGTGAACGAATTTTGTTAAATATTTTAAGGAAAAGAAAACTAACGAACCAGAAAAAAGCCCAAACTGATGAACAGTGTCACCTGGCCATGAGAACACCAGCTGGAGAGAGCTGAAAGAATACTTGGGAGATGCAGTGTCAGACTACCAAGAGACAGGATAAATGAAAAGAATTCAACGTTTAAATAAATGAATTATTTATCATTTTCTCCCTACTTTATAACTAAGCCAGTACACTCCGTGCTAGTGCTAAAGCAAGGAAAGCTTTATTTTCTATATCACAGATGTGCTTTCAAAAATACTTCACCTTTGCATGAGAATTTTGCATAACTACTTGAAAACACACAGATTACACAAATTGCTGTCTGATAAGTCAGAGGTTCCTGAAAATGTTTTTCTTATAAATCATACATAGTTAATTGCACTGCCTCTGAGAAGAGGTGAAAATAAATGGTCAATACACTGTCATTTTTTTTTTCAATCACCTAAAACATGTAATAGATATTATAAGTATTGCTTTTTTGCTTTGAAATTTCATTTTCTGAGACCTAGTTAATTTTACTATAGTTTGTTCCTGACAAATGGTTTAGTCAAAACTAAGATGAATCGTACTTTAAATTTGCAATGGACAGAACCGAGAAAATTAGATTCCTAATGAATTAAGAAGGCTTGAGATTACACACTGATGATCAGCCAAATAGTGAGTAGTGTCTGATTGCCACCTTCTCTTTTTCTTAATAGTTTGATGCAGACAGAGATGAAGAAGAAGTGTTCTCTGATATAAGTTCAGCAGTTGACAATAAGCTCTTTGCTAACAAAGAGGCTGCAGCAGGTGAGTTAATGCAAGATTAAAGAACCACATTTTTTCTATTGCATCTGACAGTGGTGGGACACTTTTCATATTCCTCAAGTACGACCGTATGTACTGTAGCAAAATCTTTGCCCAATTCAAATATCTCCACAACCAAGGGTAAATCTCTTTAGACTTGGTAACTTCATAGAACCCAGCTATCACCCTGCTTTTCTACAAGCTCACTTCAGTGGATTATCTATAGAATCTGATACAACTATATAATTAATAAAAAAATTGTATATGTTGATTGATTCTAATTGCCAGATACATCTGTTTGAATTACAGATATTTCAGTGTCACCTGAAAGCCTTAGAGATTAACGATTGTACATCCTCCCTAAAAATTGGTACTAATTTGGAAACTGTGTGCAAGCACAAGACAGCAGAGTTTTTTCTTTCTTTTTTTTTTTTTTTTTTTTTTTTAAAGGTTTATTGCTACTATTACTTTTATTATTTGTGCTTACTGAGGCTTGAACATCTTCAGAGAAAAAGCCTGTGGGGTACAAAGAACTGGAAAAAAAAGACAAGAAGAAACAGCAGCTGAAAATCAAAGCATTAAAAGTCTGTGACATCTGTCAGAAATATTTTGTTTGAGGCTTACAGGAAAGTGTTCCTTGGTAACTTCACAACTTTTTTCTACAGACAGAATGTCTGGTCTCCTTCCAAGTAGATTTTGAGGGTTATGCAGGTAGAAGTTCAAAACGTTGTCTTGCAAAAGAGCACACGCAAAAAAGAAATTCTAGGCAAAATGCTTTTCTGTAAAATATATTTGCTTTATTACTAAAATGAATATTATATGATTTTCTCTACTACATCCATCTGTCTGATCTCTCCTCTGTTTAAGGGAAAACTCATCTACCCTAAATTGACAGACAAGATGGCTTCAGTCATTTGTATTCATGAACAATCATCGGAAATCTACCAAAGTGCTCTTTTTGACAAAGGGGAGATTACTTCTTATCTACTAACAGGACCTGTGTGAAGAGTAGTTGCTTCAGACAGAAAGATTAGCTCATATTTTGATGATGTGAAAATGGGTTCCAAGCTAGTCAACCTACGAAGCCCACCCAGAAGGGTGGTTTTGATAACGTTCAAAAAGAGATAAAGAGTAATCATCAGTGAAGGGTGAAAAAGATTGAGAAAAGCACATTACCTAACCTACAGGTTTGTAGTGGTAATCTGCAAGGTAAGATGTACAGGAAACTAAAGGCCACTAGTTCTCACTGTTAAGAGTACACATACCTCTTTTGTACAAGCCTTTTTCCTAGCGAGAAAAGGTTGACTGCAAAGCGAAAATGACATTCCCACTGTGTAGAATTGTTAATTAACTGGGGATTTCCTAATAAAATATGCTAAACATTCAACAACAATAAGAGGAAAGACATGACATAAGGGTGTTATCACTGACAAACAGAATGGCAAAAGCTAAACTATTTCAACCAAACTGTGATGTCAGTTCCTTGAAAGTCTGATCTGCTTAAGTCCTCACCAAGCAGGAAACAGAAACCATGCCACGATCATTTAATTAGTTCTCAAGCTAAGCACCAATAATGGTTAAAAGATTCAGAGCAAGATTTCTAGTATGAGACCAGGTATTTAATTTCTAAAGGACAATTTCAGAATTCTCTTAATTACTTTTTGTCTTTTAATCCTTTTGATTCCTGATAGCTAACGGAGACATAATATTTTAATATATCTGCATCAATGTAATTCATATTCTGGTAAGAACTAGTTGTAATCATGTAAGAATATACACTGAAAGAAAACAACTGTTTTTATGGATTAGAATAGAATTTTTTCTCATTGTTGCCTCCTATGACATATTAAGACTGTTGCTAATAGCAACAACCTGACATGAAATTCAACACTGTAAGGTTGCATTAAAATTGGTATTAGAAGCATCTTACTGAGCCAAATTACATTGTAATCATTCTAATGCTAATCAGTCCTTCAGTATAATTGTTCGTATTCTATCACACCAAGAATGTATCTTCCAATCATGTCTTTGATCAAGTGCTTACATATCACATATATTAACTAAGTTATTAGTGCTTCAGAGCATGTTCCATAACATAAGACACTTCACAGGATAATCTTAACTTATGACAGCATTAGACAGTGCAAATACTGTAGTTATTAGTACACGAGTATGGGAATATTAGAACCAGTGAACCATATTGAATACTATTGCTACTAGGACCTCACATAAGTAACAGAATCAAGCAAGGATTGGAAATACACTAACTGATTTGCCAAAACACAAACGGTCCAAGGGGCATAATTACTTCACATGATGGCACATAGCTAGCTTGTAATGAGAAGTTAAATCAACTGCTGTTAAATATAGACTGTTCAGTACAATTGAGCTTTGTAAAAATTAATTTAGTGAACTGTGAAAAAACAATGCCTGATGTTTGCATTTGTGAAAACTTAAGGGTGAATATGCTTTCAGAGAAAGTGACACACTTAGCTTCAGAGCTACTTATGACCACTATGGCTCCGGATTCTGGGGTACATTTTCTTTTGGTAGGAGCTGCACAGCAGCCCATAACAACCATATCCTCTTAGCTTAACATTATCAATCCTGTACAATTTGATTTGGATATAATAAGCAATAGGGAAGCACAGCAACAAATTCAGAAGTACAATTTACGGTGAATGAAGCAACTGAGCAGCATCCTGTACCCCTCCTGGGGGCAGGGGATGTATCCTTCCTGCCTTTCAGACCTGGCTGGGCTGTGCCTGTCAGCACACCCTTGTACAACTGCAGACACTCACTAATTCAACTGTTCTTCCACTGCTGTGTTTCTATATCCTCTCAGGTCTCTAGCAAGAGAAATCTTTATGAATGATACCTTCAGTGTCAAATGCAAAACCTAGCAAAAAAGGGAGCGCATTTTAGCTAACATGCTGTTTCTTTTTCAGTGGCCCCCTTCTCCCTGGAGAGTTGATTATTCAGTTAACAGGGATTTAATAAAAACTTCCAACTGATTTATTTTTTAATTGTGCTGTACTGTACATAACAAAATCCTCTGTTTTTTCCCCTAAGGAAAACGCAGAGCACATAATTACCAGGTTGGCCTTACATGCACTTTATTCATGCACTGAAATCGAGGAAGCATATTTCAAGTCACAAACCTGTCTTTCCAGATCAGATGCTTGCAAGTTATTGCTCTCTGGCAGTGGAGCTTTCATGCATTTTATTCATTTTTAACTGTTGAGTTTCCTCTTTCAAAAAACCGATAGCTGCTCATCATTTGTGATCAGCTCATACAAGCACACAAAAGCTCTAAATTAATCAAGTCTTGCACAAGTCTTATGAGGAGCGGTTGAGGGAGCTGGGATCGTTCAGTCTGGAGAAGAGGAGGCTCAGGGGAGACCTCATTGCACTGTACAACCTCCTGAAGGGAGGTTGTGGTGAAGAGGGATTTGGCCTCTTCTCCCAGGCAACAAGGAGGACAAGCGGTAATGGCCGCAAGTTGTATCAGAGGAGGTTTAGGTTGGACATAAGGAAGAACTTTGTCTCTCAGAGAGTGGTCAGGCACTGGAATGGCTGCCCAGGGAGGTGGTGGAGTCGCCGTCCCTGGCAGTGTTCAAGAAGCGTCTGGACGACGTGCTGCGTGATATGGTTTAGTGCTTATGGTGGCAATGGTGATGAGGAGATGGTTGGACTAGATGATCTTGTAGGTCGTTTCCAACCTTGTGATTTTATTATTCTAATTGCAGCTGAAGTAATTATATGCAATGCAACATCCATCCAAAAGGAATTAGGACACCTTGGACTACAATAACTTCCTCTTAGTGCTAAACAAGTGTTGAGTTGGTTTTTTTTCATAGCCTAGTTTTGTCTATGAAACTATCAAAGGAAAAACAACTTACACAGAAAGCACAATGAAACTTACTTCTGATCATCTGTTTTGTTGTAGGACTGCAAGATCTGCAGCATGCAGACTCATTTAAAACAACAGGGTGTGTTCATTTACACAGGCTTTAACAAAACTTTCTCCTTTTCTTAGCCAGCATTTTCTGTTTCTCCTTTGTTAACCACTACATAAGATTTTGCTGAGCTGAGTTTTGAGTTATCTACTTTTCCTAACATCCTCCTCTCAGCCTTAGTCTTGATAGTAGCTTGGTCTTTAGATTGGAGTCTTCCAATTTGTTGCCAAGAGGCTATCTGGTACATTTATGCTGCCACTTGTAGCACTGGTTTGTTAGCGAGCCTGCTTTCCTCCCATAGAAGCCTTATTCTAAAATAAAGCTTGTTAACAAAATATAGTCCATCCAACAAAAAACTGAGCTGGAAGGCAGCAAGTAATTCATGCTTACACATCTGGGAGTATCACAGGCACGTCCCCCCTCTGCTTTATCTTGCCCTGGGAATAGCC
Source organism: Centrocercus urophasianus (assembly GCF_019232065.1). NCBI lineage: Eukaryota > Metazoa > Chordata > Aves > Galliformes > Phasianidae > Centrocercus > Centrocercus urophasianus. The sequence continues at coordinate 18,462,652 of NW_024884733.1, read as the reverse complement.
ATTTGCTTCAATGCATTTCTGCTAGGTTTGCATTTTGGCAGGTTGAGTAGAATGGGACATCTATAATCTGGTCAGTGACAAATGGTTAGGGTTTTCATTAGATTTCATTAAACCAGGAAAGAAGAGACATATTTTCAAGTTTCCTGACCTTCCTTGAATATTCTCTGGAAGAGTTATGCTTCCCCAAGGAAATTGGTGTCCTAGTTCAAGAAAAAGCCCCTTAAGATGCTTGACAACATTAAAATTGTATAACCATTATGGCTTTTGTCACTTAAGATACATTATGTATGAGTACTCATTTTCAGCCTGATCATTTAAGTCTCCAGCATCATATTTCATATTAACTTTCCTAGCTGGGGACACATACTGCTTGTGGTAGCTACATGACAGTTACTCAAATACTTGCACATAAGTGCTTTTAAGAGTGATTGATGAGTCCAGGTAAGGCAGTACTAGCAGCAGTTCTGTCTTACTTAAATCATATTATCAACAATGACAATATTAAGAGCAAGGTGCCAGCTGTGTAAAATAAATAAAAAAAAATTAAGCTTCTCTTGGTAGCTGTAATTCTATTTGCTTGCATATATCTTTCACAGACAAGTATTTTCAAAAAGCCATAAAAGTTTATATGGCAGAGAACACGCTGCCTACATACACCCAGCAACCAATGATTAAATATTACCCCTTTCTATTTTGTTTTGGGTTTTCTGTAACAATCTGTTGAAGTATGTATGAACATTAGGGGGGGGGAAAAGAAATAACAAAGCACCAGCAGATGGTAGGTCCAAGACTTTCCTTTTGTCTCGTACTTATCTGAATAGTTGCATCAAAGATGAATTTGGCAGCAGTTCTAATATGGAATGCAAATCAGGACACTCTGGAATCATCATCTCTGTCAAGGAGACTGTTTTCTCTCTGCCCAAGAGTGAGATAACCTAAATGAGGTGGTGTTGCCATAAAATGATAGTGATGTCCATGCTATATCTTTGCTATACTTAGACAGAAGAATGGTGGTTAATCCTCCTATCCTTGCTAAGCAGTCACCACCCACCCACGCGACTCCTCAAAATCCCTAGCCTGATTTTCTGTTATCCTGCACCTTCAGCTTAAACTAATTTTATAAAGCTCAGCCAGCCCAAGACTTCTCAGCAACTGAACTTTGTCATCCCCAGCGGAAGAGGCTCACAACTTGCTACACCTGACACAGGAATAAGGGACAGAGTCACACTGTCATCTAGGAAGGGGATGGGAGAAGAACAAGGACTGTTGCTGCTGGAAGGATGCTGCTTTGGCTCCCATCAGCATCTCTCCATGATCCACATCTGCTAACCACTAATTAGTATTTCCATTCTCTTTCCAAACTATGACTGTAAGCTAAGATTCTTGTGGATTTACAATTGCAAGTCACAGCACACAAAACACCTTGTCCAAAAAATTTACAATTTTCACTATTTAGTGTAACCATTACTGAAGATTTGTGGAAGCTTTTTTGTAGGCTTGTTAATGGAATACATTTCATTCAGGTATTTTTGCACATTTGAATGACTCTCTGGATCATAGTTCTTGCATACATAGAGACAATTGGAAATACTGCAGAGTCCTATCACAGGAATTGAAGATTTTCAACATTTCTGAAGTCTAATTTTCTTTCCTATTTTAGGGACGAATGAACTTGATTGCAGTCTGATTATGGATTCTGGAGATACTGCTTATACAGAATTTGACTTTGAAGACCAGGTAATTTTATATATAAATGATCTCTTTCTAGACAATTTTCTAGATTATGTATATTCTGTGCTATACAATTTGTCTGAGCAGAGTGGCTGACGTCTGAACTTTAAGCATAGCTTAGCATAAGTGCTTTTAAGGGCAATAAGTAAATTTGTGATCCACAAAGGTTGCTTTCTGATTATGAGAAAAGAATGAATATTTATTAAGATCCTATACCTCCCATTACTATACACTGCTGACATTCCTTCATGAATTTTCAAGTGTTGCCAAGTGATTTTTGGAATGCACTGCTAGTCTATTCTGTATTTAAGAACTGGGGATAAAACAATTTGCAAAAAAGAGGCATGAAATTACAAAATACAAAACAACTGAAACCAAGCACTCTTCCTTTGAAACAGTCTACATAAAATTGGAAAAAAAACCAACCCAAAGCTTACAGTGTGTTGAAACCAGCTTTTCTACCGATTCCATGCCTTCCACAACCAAAAACTAAGTTTTCTTTTTAATATGCATGTATGTAGATATATATATATGTATATGTGTGTGTGTGTGTGTATATAAGTTTCTCATATATAGCAAGAAAGAAAGAAGGCAGAAAAGGGTATCATATCCCAAGGTATATGTAAAAAAAATAGAGGGCTTGCATGTTTTGCAGGAGTTTTGTGGAGAGTCCAGCAAAGGGCCACTAAGATGGTTCATGGACTGGAGCATCTCTCCTAGGGGGAAAGGTTGAGAGAGCCGGCAATGCTCATCCTGTAGAAGGCTCAGAGGAAATTTCACCAGTGTGCACAAAAGTCTGAAAGAGGGGATACAAATACAACAGAGTCAGGCTCTCATCACTGGTGTCCAGTTCCAGGACAATAGGTGAGGTGCACAAACTGGAACACAGAAGGTTCAGTCTGAACATCAGGAAACAGTTTTTCACAGTGAGGGTGGCTGAGCACTGGAGCCTTCCAACCCTTGCAATCTCAACCATTTGGTGATTCTGCAGCCAATCAAAAATACAGATCCGTACTAGAATTAAAATAAAACTGCATGAGAGTTAAGTATGGCTTAGGTACTATGTTAAGCATAAGCGTTGCTTTAACAGCACAGAAACAATATTACAGACTGACTATAATATAAAGACTGGCTTAATTAAGAAGGATTTCTTTTTAAAGCCATCTGCCTATCACACTGCTAAGGAGGGTGGTTTTGTAGGATTTGGGTTCTGGCTTTCAATTTTTCTTGACTACTTTTGCAGTTTCTTAACAAATGCCACCAAGATTTGTGAACAACTTGACAAGGAATTTTATTTTGTGTTTCTGTTACCAATTGCCAAAGTGTTCTCTTACACTTCCCCCATTATTTGCAAAAGGTAACTTTTCTTGTGAAATTTTAAAGCAAGTGGCAAAATTAGGACCAAGAAAACTGATTTTTATCCGCTATCATCCACCCGTTCATCAGTTTTCTTTCACTGTATTCAATGCAGTCCTTTATCCTCATCTGCAACATATTGCATATTCTAACCCTATTGATTCTTATTAATTTACGATCCTTCTACTGCATGTTTTGGCTCAGTTATTTCAGTTTGGCTTTTTGTCAATTAGGTAGCATGCCTTTGTCTCCTAATCCCGATTTAAATCCTGTTCTTTCATAAATCCTTCATGTAACATTCTCTATCCCAGGAAGGTTTGGATTGTACTGACCTTAAATCTGGCATTTTCAGTGGCAAAGGCTATTATATAGATTATGAATTCATAATGTTTGAAATGTGTTACAACAACATGAACAAGGAATTTTATAGTTACAAGATAGCATTAATGGATACAGATATGAAAACTGTGCTAATTTATAATTTCCAGCTATCTGTTTCCCTGATGATACATTGCACAGTCCTTAAAAGCATTGAAAAACCTGTATGTTGTTCTTACATGAGACCAAAGAGGACGACAATGATGGGACCTTGTTATCTTCATCTATAGCAATTATTCTTTCTGCCAGACATGGCTGTTAGATTTTTTTATCAGACCTGCACATCACCATTCTGAAAATAGTGTAATACCGTTATTAAGCAGAGAAGGAAAAATTAAGTAAACACAGTGCTACAAACCTTTCAGTCATAAAGAGATGTACAAATATGAAGTGGCCGATAATGGTCGCCTTCAGCTGAAAATAGAAATAATTGATACTTACTAATGACTTAAAATATGTAAATATTTGTATTGTTAATATTTTAATATCCAATTAATATGAGCTGTTTTATACAAATATGAAGAAAATATAAAGAAGAAAGCAATTACAACCATGCCATTAGGAGCTAAATTTTGATACGATACAAAGAAATATTCTATATAGGAGCAGAGAAGGGAGAAATTACCATAGAGTCATCCCAGTTACCCAGTGTAAGAAACAAAATTAGAAATTATTCTTAGGAAGAAAAGATCAATAACTCAATTCAGGAGTGAAGAACTGCTTACACTCAAAACTTAAGCTCATTTTGATTGTGGCAGTGATTTAATACTCCAGCTATTTACCACATGCTGTTTACGAATTGCGTGAAGCATCAACAACCTTTACAATGAGCATTTCAAGTGGAAAAGGAATGCTTGTCTGGATACAAATGTGTCATGCAGTGATGTTATTGAATAGGAAATCTGTCATGAGAATGTGGGGGAGAAGAAGGCTTGTTTCTAAGCAACCTTACACAGCTGAGCTGCTAAAAATGTTTTTTTTTTTAGCAGAACATCTTGGTAGTCACTGAACAAGAGGAGCTGGAGGTTACAGCAGTACACAGCATGTACCGAAGGCAAAGACATTGCTGGGGATGAGTAGTGTTCAATGTAACTGAAGCAGGTGTACACAGATACCTTTGCATTTATTTGTTCTTGGAAGGAGGCAGGAAAATCTGCAGTGTAAACTAAGCCAATGAAGAATCACCTGAATTCTTCAGACATACACAACTTCCAAAGTAACTTTTCTTGCTAGCTGGCAGGAACAAGGCCAGCAAGCAGTGTGGTTCCACCCTCCTACACACTCATCACCTCAATGAGGAGGGCTCCAAAACACAGGGAAGTGCTTTGAGAAACGCTCTGTACCTATCACTGAAACAGTGCAAAGCAGTACTACTGCAAGCTAAGCTCTGGCTTTTCTTGAAGAGAGCACAGGGGACATTGAACATTCACTTATAAAATATACAATGCAAAGCTCAAGCTTTTTCTGAGTTGTTTTTCAATTGAATTCATGTAACAATTGAAAACAATATGATTACTTCCTGCTGACTATTCATGAATGCTTCAGGAATCAGAACACTTGTAGTCACTAAGTCCCTTCAGCACCATAAGGTAAGAAGGAAATACCAATGTTTGGTTTTGTTTTTAATAAAAAACAATCATTTCAAATCACTAGTAACTATTTTTCCTTTTCTTCTCAGATCCATAGCTGGCAAATACTCTGTTAAAGGGAATAAGCTAGCTACTTAGAATGACTGACCAAAAAGTATTTTTTTTTTTTTTTTTTTAAAAAAAAAAAGGCCATCAGTACTTCTTGGAGAGAATGCCTTGTAGAAGAACCAAAGTTTCACATGGCCGTGCTCTCTTTAACCTTTCTTGGAACAGCAATTATACCACTCATGACTCAATTGAAAAACAAAGTGCAGTAAACTGATAAGTCCCAGATATTTTCATGTGTATTAAGACACAGGAAATATCTTTTTTGCCACTCATTTTTGGGTGCAACATCATAGCTTCTAAAGGGCTAGGCTTTACAGAATATTCTCAGTTTACAGCACTTGCTGTTGTGACAATTATTTGGTCTAATAACAATTGCCTTTTGTTGCTGGAATGCTCTCAAGTGTGATGCAGGTTCTCACTGCACACCATGGCATTCTTTTGTATTTGTCATTCAACTTCTCAGCTTTGCCAGAGAGGCTGTTAATATAGCACCACTTGTTTCCAGCGATCAGACAAGTCTTACCTTTAAGAATTGGGTTTTTAATTAGAAACCCATCATTTGGCGTATTTTGAGTGCATTCAGGCTAAGAGGGAATATTGAAAAATTGGCTTCAGTGAATCCTATCAAAGACTTAAAGAACAAAAGAGCATCCAATTATTTTCCTGCAAAAACAAGGCTTTTGAGACAGCCTTAGCTAGTCTGAGGAAAACTTAAACTAATTAATGAAGAGGTTATATGACTGTGAAGCAAATACATCCCTGAAGAAGTCATTATTAAACTGATACCTATAAAATGTAATAAAATGTAGGTAAGCTTCAAGTAAATTCTGTTAAAATATACTTAGCTTCTTCTAAGGTTTTCGTTGAATCATACAATGGTTTGGTTTGGAAGAGAAGTATATCTCAAAATCTACAAAACATGAACACAATTTTGTGCCTCAAGGGAAACTACAAGTTCATAACCAAAGTATTTCTTCCATACCCTTCCAGTGTTAGACCACACTTCGGTAAATGCAGCAGCATATGCAAAGAAGAGATTGCTCACCCCCGCCCCACTCTGGTATGTCAAAAATCTAGGAAAAGTAGATGTAAAAAAGCCTGAAAGATAATAAAAACTTTCTGATCAGCAGTGACAAGCAATCTATTGAATTAAGTAAATTGCATAGCCCAATCTTAGCTGCAAATGCAGAATGTTTTATAATTAGAAAATGTGACAGCTCACTTGAAAAGCAACAAGCAAAACAAAAGTTTAATGGAGGGAAAAAAGGCCCTCAAAGAGATTTACTCTCATTATGATGAGAGGAAACAAGCTCTCGATTAAAAGTTGTTGCCATGCAGTGACAATTCTGCTTGCAGCTTGCTGTCAGTTCCCAGAGCACATATACAAATCCGGGCTGCTGGGAACAGGAAGCTTCAAGCACACTGAAGAAAAGCAGACTCTGTTGCTACCAGGACTATAACAACATTTCCAGCCTGACTGACTATCAGAGCACAAAACCTGAATTCAAAGGTGATGAAAGTGCCCTAAAAGCTTATGCAGAAACAAAAATGAAATATTCGTAAAATGGATGAGCAACAGCACATTTGAAGCTCATTTTAATTAAAGCATTCTGGATTAAACCAGAATGTCATCGTGCAGCATTTACTATGTTTTGTACCAGCATTTTGACTCCATTTTCTCTACATCTTGAAGACCCAACCCAAGATACAGATACAGTTCTCCAAGCAGTTCCATTAAAATATGACAAAGAGCAAATGGCACATCCACATTAGCAGGGGTAGATTTTGATTGGAACTACTGCATTTCAAAATTGGGCAAACATCAATGAAATTATTTATAACAGCCAGACCTACAGTATACTATATTAATCATCTGCTTTATCTGTGAGAATATAGGGAGCATCTGGTATAACAGCAGCTTTATTTGTATGTACAATACAGCACTAATCATTGCACATCTGAGTAAAACGATCATAAGTATCCAGAAACCCTCTGGGTTTCTAATGTTGAATATCAGCTGTGTGCATTTCTCTTTTACCAGTAGAGGAATCAAGTTGAATTACATCTTGTTTGACAGAGAAACTCTTTAAAAACTGAAGCGTGGTGCAGAAAAGAAAATGGACTCTGGAAAACTTAGAGGACAGTTGAGAAACTCTGTCCTTCAATGTTTGTTTTTGATAAAGAGCAGAGAAAGCAGGAGTCTAATCTTTAGGGATAACTACAAAACAATGATAATGCAAAAGCATCCAGATAGATGAAAGAGCTGGACAGGCAGGCATACCTACAGAGAAAAGATACTTAATAGAAATGTACTGAAGTCAATGAATAATCTGTTCAGTTCAAGTTGTCATGGAAACTACCCTATTAAATGTTAAAAAAAGTCAGCTCTAGAAACAAAATACTACTGTTTGTCTGTTACAAAGTGCTCCCTTAATAAGCTCAAACTAAGTGTATGTGGTGCTTCTGTATCATTTGGTTAGCTTGAAGGTTTCTGTCTTTCAAAATCACCATGGTGCACTGTACTAAAGGCACAAGAATAAAAGCCAAGTGCTCGCTTTTTCCCCATGCAAACCATCGCAAAATTGGCAAGAAAAATTGCCATGAACTCAATTTGCATTTAATGTGGAAATAGTTGTTCTTCCTTTTGCAGAAATTATTTAGCTTTACTTTCTGATGCTGCACGTGTTAGGGGAATTAACTGCTCAGGATAGATGAAATCTTCATGTCTCCATTTCTTTTCTGCATTTGAACCCAGAGCAGTCCCCTGCCACTGTGGTCAGGCAGGGCACAGCTACCCCTCAGCAAGGACAGGGTTACAAGGAGGGTGAGCTCACGTGAGTTACTGGAGATTTAAACACATTGACAGCATTGTTCTTCAAGATGTGCCACATTTATGCTCTACTGAATATTTCTGCAGCAACTCAGGCAGCTCTGTGACTTGCACAAGATGCCTGTAGAACAAGACATTACAATTTACCATATTTCACCTGCATTTTCCTGGAAATAGCATCAGAATAACATACCTGTTTTCCTCATACTAGCTTGCTTCTCTGCTGGCAAATCTAGAGGCCTTCTCCTTCCATGCACAAACAACTTCGCAGCTGAATTTATGAGTGCTACCCATTACATGCCTACCTTTACATTTCACATTGCTCCTAAAGCTGATAAAGAAACACACAGATGTTTCTAAATTCTCCTATATTTAGGCACATCAGTCAGGGCTGTGGGTAGGTTCTGTTCACATCCAGCACCCCAGGAGACCTCTACCAAAGCCCTTCCTTCAAAGTATTTCAGCAGCAATTCCTGTACTTTAAAGCATTGAAGAAACAGAACATTTTTTTGTAGAAAGTATTTACTAATCTCATTTCTACTTCTGTGTTTCAAATTGCAGTGATTACAAGGATACTATTTTGCTTTAATGGATACAGAATTGCTCTTTAAACAACTTATTTGCATTATTTTGAAGCAGCAGAATGGCTTCCCTGGGTACAGTAGCAATACTTTTAAAAAAAAAAAAAAATCCTCAGTGTATCCTCTTGAAACCATATATTTCCTATTTAGTTTATTTTTTCTCCTCACGTACCCAGTGATTATGCAGTCATCTTTAGTAATTTGGGCTTACATACTGGTTGTAAAGAGGAAGAACTGACCTATTTTTACAGTCCCTTCATAATAGAGCATCTTGGATCTGTGGATTTCTTAAAGTTAAAATCCTTCTCAACAGATTACTTCTTTATAAATTCTGTAGAAAATTCTTTTTGAAAGCTATAAAGTACCTAATAAAACACGAATGGGTGTTCCAGTAAACCTACAACAGGCCTGGTCAAAAGTTAAGCTGATCTCAAAGGTCTTGGACAGAGAAAAAATTGAGCACAGCTGTCAACTTATATTTCAGTAGCAGCAATCATAGATCTGAGGCCACAGGCTGCTCTCATTTTACAACACCCTGTCCATGTCTTTCTCCATGCCAAGTTCTTCCAGGCAGCGCTCTACTTCCATATTTTAAAAGACCTGCTCTCATTAGTTACATTTCCTGGGTCTACATTTCTTCCCTCTTTCTCCCTGCTGTAATTCTGCATGCTGTCTGTGCATGCATCTGCTTTTCTGTAAATGGCAGATGTAACCGAGGCATAGCAACACTTGCTGCCTCCAGACCTGATCACCTGCCACACAAGGGAGAGACGCCTGCTAACTTTTGCTGTGCTATCCTGAAATAAAACTGCCTCTCCCCCACTATGCAGTACTGAATTATGACTGGCAGTTTAAAGAACAGAGCTTTATAGCAAAATGTGTTACTGTGCATCTTGGACAAGTGCTGCAGCAGGTGACACTGTGTGTGGGTTAGAAAAAGCTTAGCAGGGAGCAAGAAAAAAGACATTTCTGAGCATACTGCCTGTTGTAGACATCGCTAGCAGAGGACAAATACTTTCATCTTAAAGAATGATACAAAGGGAGTGAAAATGAAATGTCCTCAGAAAACTCAGGAGATTACAAGTGAAAGGCACATTCTGCCCTCTGCTCTTTGCTGTCTTTGTTCTTGAAGTCAGTTTGAATTGCTGCAACATCTTTAAGACTAAAAGACAAGTTACTTTTTACAGCTTACCTCACCTGTCATGGAGTTGCATTTTCATGACGTAATAGAGCTGATGCTAGCAAAATAAATGAGTGGTGAAGATAATGCATGCAATCAGAAGTATAACATCTTGTAGGTTATCTGTGGAAATTAACTCATGAAGTTTTAGTTCTTCCAAAAGAAGCAATTACTGAATTCCACCTTGTATGTTTCTTGACAAAGCATTTATATATTTGTGCCACAATCTTACTGGAAATTTAATTGAGATTTCATCTGTTCTCTAAACTAAAAAGCAAATAGAACTGCCTTCCAGCTCTGCAGATAGTGCCAATGGCATGCAATGTGAGAGACCCTTTTGTTAGCAGTGTCATTAGCAGCCTGAGAGCAGGAGCTGAGCACCACTGAGGATGAAGTTGAAATGCATTGGAAGGTTTTCTGCTGCACTTTCCCCTGCTGCAGTGGCCTGATGTAAATTTAAGCTCCCCCATGGGAGCTTAAATGCCCCAAGGAGCATAAATACTCCACACATAGAGGAATCATTTTAGGAGTGGTGGCAAGTTACAGAAAAAAAACATGCTGAAAGAGAAAGTAATAATTTCTGGAAATAACTTTGTAGGTACAGGGAACTTTTGTAACAATAGACCTACTGAAGAGTAACAAACCTGTATGCAATACTGTATTTTAAAATGTGCAATAGATAATAACTGTGCACAGAAAACATGGGCACCGAGTGTTGCCACTGCATTCAAGTCACAAAGATACATTGAAAAAGCCTCAGTTCTTCTTCAAGTCAGATTTTCAACCCAAATTCAGAGTCCAGTTTACCAGAACGTTCTCACACTGCTCTGATCACGCCAAGTGCTGCTACCCTGCTGGAAAACGTGTTCTCACCCCAAATCCTAGGTTTGTCCTTTTAAAGTTCATTACTGTGATTCTTTTTTCTACCATGATTGTGTCCAGAAATCAATATCAAGCTAATACATTTTTTCTTGCTTAATAATCACACACATTTTATGTCTTGCATGTTCTTTAAATCAAGATATATATGATCGCGGTTTGCAAGTGGAAATCAATTTGTTTTAACATTACTGTATAGGTATTATAAGGTTTATTTTATGAGAAAGGTAGCATAGAAATGCTTCTCTTTGCTAAAATCCCAGAAGCAAGAGGAAAAAGCATTCTGTAGATGTTATTACAAAAAAACATTTGGTCTGCACTTCCTGGTTGCATGCACAACAAACAAACAAAAATCACCTCAAATAACATTAGCACTGTTCTCTCATCTTAATTACTATTCATCTCTTTTACCACAAGTAACTCCAATGAGCAGTATGAACTGTGTAAGAAAATACACCTTCAGGGGAAGAAAAACCTCCAAGTCGGGGTGTATTCACACTGTATCCCATTTACACACATTCATTAGCTCCGGACCAGGGGAGGTCAGAGTACAGCAGCCCCTTCTTTCCAGAGCCATGTTTCAACACAAAGTGTGCAGAAAGCAGCTCAGCTTCAAAAAGCTATTCAAGTCTTAAACCTAATTTAAAGGCAAGGAACAATACAGCTCATGAAATCAGCTCCCAGGGACCACTGCCCATACATAAAACTTGCAACTAACCCAGTGTATCTCCTCAAAACCAAACATTTGCTCTTACAGGAAAACAGGAATTTAGAAGACAAATTCCACAGCTCAGAGCTGACTGCACCCAATTTCTTCTGATGTTTAGCTTCACCCAGCTAAGGCTTGCCCAGAGTCTTCACATTTTGTGATTTGAATGCAGATGAACTGCACCTATAAGGGCCCATTCCAATTTTGATAAGCAGAGACTGCATACATCTAATCTGAAAGACCTTCCCTTAGGATTAGGCACATACCTGTTAAGCTTGGTTACAAACACATAGCAAACTAAAACACACACAGGTGGTGACAGACTGGACTGGGCTCAAGCAGAGAAGTTTTATATCCAGATGATACTTGACAGACATCTTACACTGCTTTCTGATTCCCTTGACCAACCTTAATCAGTGAGTTTACTTAATTGACAGCTGAATTTGATTATAAGGTACTAGATGTTTGCAAATGATGCTTCTACATCTGAAACTGAATTTCATATTGTGTTATTAAGGACTAAGAATTCAAAGTAAATATACTCCAATCTAAACAGGTGAAAGTGAAAATCTAAGTCCTAGATCTGCCTTTTCTTTCATATATAATTGTGTCCATATTGACAAGTCACTTAATATCTCTGTTGAAGTGCAGATAATGCCCTTACCTAAAGGAATCACAGGGAAGATTTATGTAAAAAAGGAGGAAAAAAAAAAAAAAAAGAAAAAGTAAAACACTACAGATGCAGAACATTTTAACATAGCAAAAGTAGATCTACAGCACTACAGCATGCTGAAAAATTGATAGTTATGTACATCTACATCCCCATTGAAAGAACGCTGATGAGATCACTTAAATAAAGCCACATACTCAGTTCTTACTTGGACTGCACACATGATGTTATTTGTATTAATTATACTTGTATTATTCCTTTTTCTTTACTCACATGTTAAGTTTTGCTCTCAACAAATATTTTCCACGCAGAGAAACATGCCATTTTCATTTGTTTAAAGGATTTGTGACCGATATGTTCCATTGAATATTTACATTCTTAAAGTTAATCCTTAAAATTGTGTGTAATTTTAGGCACAAGTCAGTGCAATTTCAGTTCAGTCTCATTCTATTGCCAAATTGAGTTTGTAGATAAAAAGAGAATATCAGGTGTTCAAAACTGAGGAAAATAAGCAGTAGGATACAGAAGCAGCATGCATTTACTGCTGTTCTCTTAGTCTGTAACATATTTTGAGTTAGTTATGCTTGAATTTGATTGAAATGTGTCAGTGTGTTATAGAAACACCGAATGTTCATTCTCTTCTCCAAGGACTTCAAAGACAATTGAAAAATTGTGTTTTAATTTCTAACTTACGAAGTCAAAGGTGTAGAACAGTTTACTTGAAAAGGTCTATGTAGATACACATACATACACACATATATATACATACATATACACACACACACGTATATAGATAGAGGGGAGTGGTGTGAGGGGGAAGACCTTTTTTTTGAGCATATATTTGGATTTGCTCACTGAACTGCCAGCATTGCACAAGTATGACAGACACACATGTGGAAAATATTCAGCTGATAACGTACAGATTGCCTTCAGACTCAGATCAGCCTTATTTAGGGTCCTGCTGCTATTTATTTTTTAAAATCTTATGCCAAATAACTCAGAAGGAGGGGTGGAAAAACTCACTGAAGAAAAACATGAAGTTACTTCCAATTTCAATATTATCCAGATCTGTAATACAGGTTGGTTTTTCTTGCTGAAGCATCAGATAGAGTATTCCTTCCAGGATTTCCTATCAGCAATGATTGGAACTGAATGATCTTTCCATACACAGCTTAGACTCCTTTTTAATTTTAGTTTATTTTTGCCCTTGGTAACTTTGGCTGCCAGTTCTCAGTTGAATTTTTCTTGGTATGTACAGATACATTCCTGTTTGCAATTTCAATGTGCACAGCATCTTTATTTCACTGAACACTGCTTCATTAGCTGACTCTGTGGAGCTCATCCCCCTGTAGCTGCGTGTCACTTGATTCATACAACCGTAACGCTTTATACCATGGGAAAGATAGTATAAATGCCCACCTTCTGCACATTTCTGAAGTTGTTCACACAAGCTTCTTCTTTTCCCTAAGTAATCAGACTCATCTCTTCAAAATATCATTATATCTAGAGTGACTTCTAAAAATGACTGACCAAACTCTACCTGATAGCATACACCCAGTTCTTCAAAGTAAAATTGGCCATGGAATTTCTTATAAGCTTTCTCTGTTCGGTCACATTCCTCCTGAACTGGTTTGCTTAAAGATAAATTCTTTTCTGAGAACTGATGCAGTGCTGTAAAGGAGCTGTATGAAGTGCTTTTCCCTGCAAATGTCATTTTATTGATATAGAGCTTTCTATACCATTGTGTTGTTAAGGTAGGTTTGTTAAGCGTCTGAATAATCCTGTTTAGCACTGACTAATGAAAGCAACTTCTCTCCCTTTCTCTGTTATACTACTCATAGCATTTTCTTTTCTGAAGGTTTTCCCTGATGCAAATTGAATATTTAATCATAATTGTTTTGTTTCTTTGCCTCTGTTCTGCTTAACCCATGGTTATTTGTGCACTTTTTAAAGTTTCTAAGAGGAACTCTGCTATATCTATTGAAAATTGAATAAAACGTATCAGGCACTTTACACCACTATTTTCACAAAGCATGCAGCAACAATAGGGCAATAAGAACTTATTAATGTGGGTGGGGAAAAAAAAGAGACTAAAACAGAAAACCTCTTGCCTCAGACAACAAACATTCACAGCAATTATATTTTAATCCTAACAAAAAAAGTCCCATTGGGAAAAAAAATGTTTTACTGCTTTCTCTGAAGTGATACTTTGTAAGTGCCCAAGTTCACTAATAGCAAAACTCAAAGATTTGGAGAATTCTGTATCATCTCCTTGCTGCAAAATGTGACTTGCTGTCAGCTTGTTTTATTATGGAAATAACCTCACATCCAGCAATGATAGGCACAGCTTACACTCATTAACCTGTAACATATCCACTGCCATTCAGTTATTTACTGATAGCAACTTACATGACAAGCCAGAAGCCTGCATTTTCCAACTCTGAAGGCAAATATCAGCTAGAGACAGATGGAGAAGTTTGCTGGCTGTATAGAATCCAATATATTGTTTACACTGACAAAGCAGTTATGTGACCAGCTGTGCCCCACTGACTGTTTCCAGATAATATGTGTAGGTGTTACCTGGCTTTAAAGGCAGCTGAAGTCACACTTTTCTCCAGAGTTCATTAGCAAAAGTTCTGTTCCTCACCTGGCTTTTAATTAAACACAAACAGCTACGCTGAGAATATTGAAACTGTTCTGCTACTCTGTCATTATATTCCTGATAGAAACAGCCAGTTTATATTTTAGGATCTGGTGACATTAACTAAATCCAACAGCTCTTTTCCATACTACTTTGGCAACTAGGCAGAACAGTGCTTTCAAGCCAACAGAGATGAAGCTGTTCACAAGTTAGAGACCTACTGCTGGAAACACACAATTAGATCTTGTCAAATGCCACAAGCAGACTGCGATTAACCAGTCCTAGAAAGGACTACAAGCCATGAAGGCAGTGTGCTCTCTTCACACAGATCAGGGCAGAGTGGCTGTCCTTCTGGGGAGTCTGGGAAGAAAGGGGCGAGATGGTTCTCAGCTGTGGTGGAATACTTTATAATCAGAGCCAGATTAACTGTGGCCTTACTCTTCTTCCTCCTGACTTTTCTCACAACTCCCCCAGAGACAAGCTGTCAGGACCTCTTCCCACTCTGAGCTGGATGCCACTGAAATCTCTGCGAAAACAAAGTTTTGACAGCAATGTATTCTCTGAATATGGGGAGCTTGTTCTGCCCCAGGCCAGTGGCTCCACGCACCAGGCTGCATGCTCAGTTGACTGCCAGAGTCCAGACCTTTATTATCACCTGCTGCTCTGAGCAGCCCAGTGGGGTTACTGAGAGTTCCATGCTGCAATTACAGGGTAGAACAAAATACATGATTTGAAACCGCACTACTTGCGAGGAATACTTCCTCATTCATTTGATTGTAGGGTAAACTTGTGACTGCAGTCTTGATTTTTAAAGAAACTTTAAACTTTGTGCCTAAAACTATTTGCATTCATAAACTTCAAAGGCATGATAAAAGGCTGAATCTCAAACCAGGCTTTCTGTATGTAATACGCCCTCTGCAAGGCCTAAGGTATTATTGTATTATTACTTCAAAGAAAAGGCATGCATTGTTAATACTGTCACTTGAATTGCAGGGAAGAAATTGATGTTTTATTTTGACTTCATTTTCCCAAAATACTCTCCTCCAAACTTTCATTTATTAGTAGTATATTTTAAAAAGGCAAAGTTAAAGCAGTTCTGCTGCAGCGTAATAGGCTGAGAATCACAGAATGAAAGCCTTCAATGTGATCAATGTAATGGCTCTTCAGCCTAATGAAGAGTGCTTGTGTTTCAGTGATAATGGGAAGACGGAGAAATCCACAAGTGCAGTGCAGGAGCCCCATGAATTAGAGCAGCCAGCAGTTTCTCTCTTCTGGTCACCACATTTCTCATTCCACTTCATCTGTTCATGCAGAAATACACATATCTGACGGTGGCTATTTCTGACACTATACTGAAGAAGAACTCCAAACAACTACAGCCTGTTAACTCTATACTAGTGTTGGACATAACCTAAACCTCCACTCTAAATATGTTTATTTTCAGAGAACCAGGATAATGTGTACTGTGATGATATTAAACATCAGTCTTGTAAGATATGTATGTTATTGTCAAGGTTATGATTATTTTATGGACTATATTATGGCAGCGATTATATGAATGTATTGACACTACACAGCCCAGCCTATGTCCTGCATATATGTATATAATTCCTATAAATAAGAACAGCAAACAATTCTTGCTCTGACTCTCGCTGGTCAGAATCCATAATTCTTCAGTGGTTATACATACAGTACATGGCAAAATAATTCCAAATGACCAAACATCAGGAAATGAAAACAACCATACCAAGCTCTCCATTTCCCTTGCCTCATCCCTCTTTGTAGTTTAGCAGCCCCTGTAACAACTTGTGTCTTGCAGTGTATTCTGAAGGTCAACAAATTCAAACTGTTTCAGACCAAAGACTAATTTTGTCTTTTCATTGTAGTTCACTTCTTCCACTGCTCCAGTGTTGCCTTTCCATCGCTTACAGCTTATCATACCACCACACTTCAAACTCAATCCAGCATGCACCTGGGCTGCTTACACCATAGACTGGAATTGCACAGCTGGAAACTGGAACACACAAAGGTGTTCTTCACAAAAAAAAAAAAACAAAAAATAGATAGGGGCCACTGAATTCTCCATTTACCTTGGGTTCTCCAGGTTGACATTCTACAGACTCAAACAGCATTCCAGTGACATTGTAAACCATCTCTCAATATAGATTAAGGCTCAGAGGTTAGAAAATGGAGAAGACAGACATAGAGACAAGTAAATAGAAGAAGAAATGCAAACTACTCTGCAAGAAAAATCCATTTCAATTTGTCAATTGCTTAATTAACAGGAGGAGGATCAGTCAAGTTTTTCTGGTTATGAAAGCACGGGAGGTGAGTTTATTACCTTTTAAACCTTTTAAAGTTAACAACAAGAGATGTAGATGCTTCTATGCAGCGTAAGAAACAACATTAAATGAGCGTGTTGCAAGTAGTTAACTCAAAGGCAAACTTCCAGCAGACATGGTGCAGGACCACCCTCTACCTTGGTATAAACAGAGCAGTGACTGGGAGCTGGCCAGAAACAAACAAAAAAGACACCCAACAATTTAAGCAAAAGGTAGTGCAGTAGCACCAGAATTCTGGTAGGAACAAAAATAGCAGATGCCTAGATTTGAATTGAGGTTATTATTATTATTATTATTTGGCTGAATTTAAGATTCAGAGGAATTTAAGGTTATCTCTCTGATGTAGTACACCAAATAACATCTGAATGGGCTGTGAACCAATTTCTGTACCAGCCATGATCTAATTATATATTCAAAGAAAGATAAAATGGAAGGCAAATTATTACATTATGGTGCATGTGCTCTTTTTTTTAATTTTTTTTTTTTTTTTTTTAAAGATGATTTATATATGCAAGGTCCAGCTTTCAAGTTGTTTTTTTTCTTGAAATCGTATTTTCAGTAAAAGCTACAAGGGTGGGAGATAAACGAACAGGGTGAATGTTTCTTCTGCCATGCAGAGCAGAAAGCAAATCCAGTTAAAAAAAAAAAATAGATCACTTCACCGTGTGGAAAGTCAGCAAAACTAATATGAGCAGGTGTCGCCAATGGAATGACTTATTTTTTTTTATCTTAGATTTTTCAGAAGACCTGAAGAAATCAAACATCTTCTTTATAGTCGGTAAGTAGATTTTTTTGTCTAACTGAATTTAAAAATCCATGGTTTTTCTTAAGCTCTGATCATAAGTATGTGATGTCTTCTGAAGACTAGCATAATTATTTAGCTGAGTATCTACAGTGCAATTATAGAATCAGTAAGACTGGAAAAGGCCTGTAAGGTCATCTAGTTCAACAGCCAGCTCACCACCACCATGCCCACTAACCTCACCCACAAGCTTCCAGTTCCCTCAGCCACTCCTCAAGACTTTTCACAGCCCTATTGCCCCTCTCTGGACACACTCCAGGGCCTCTATGTCTCTTCTTGCTGTGAGGAACCCAGAACACAGCACCCCAGGTGCAGCCCCACCAGCACCAAGCACAGAGGGACAGTCACCTCCCTGCTCCTGCTGGCTGCATCCAAGCCAGGATACCATTGGCCTTCTTGACCGCCTGGGCACATCACTTGCTCGTATTCGACCATACTTATTCAGTCTTTAGAAAAGGAATTAGGATGCAATATCACATTCTTAACCTGTGCGTGACCACGCTAACAGTCACCCTGTAAAGTCCTGAGCAGGAGATACACCAAAGTGCAAACTAATGCAAAACAATCATAGTTCTTGTGCAGTCACAGCACTGCTGGGTGACCTCATGACAAAGCTGAGTCACCAGCTTTAGTTGTTATTCATAACTTCAGGTGAAAAATCAGGTCTTTTTGAAACATCTTTTGTAAACACAGATTTCATTCATGCATTTCCTTAGTGTGCCATTAACATGCCATTACCTTGCACAATGCTTAGTGTGCAGTGAGGCTTTGCAGACTCAAGGTCTACAGTATGCTTGTTTTCTGGAAGTTCGCTGAGGAGAAACACCATATTGATGTTCAGTATTATACAAATGGGACTAAAATAAGCCACAGACACATGGAAGAACCTTTAAAAAAGCACATTAATACTAGAAGATTAACAAGTTCCAACTGAAAGCTTAGTACTAGTTACTTGGAAAGAAACATTGCTTCGTTTAAAATCAAGCAGAGCTCTCCTAAGAAGAACAAAACTCCACTCTTTCATCAGAGCAACATGAAAAGTAGACTTAACCACAATGATCAGTTCATGACTTTATCATACTTAGCTAATGCAATACACAATAGCACATCCAGAAAGTTGTCTTTCCTAACAGCATTAGTGGGTACATTAACCCTCCCCATCCTCTCACAGAGTTTTGTAAAACACAGCCACATTTGACTTTGGCTGAAGCTGAAACCTAAGCAGAACATTTCCAGGAATTCTACTGCACCAGAGGCAAACTCCCACGTACTCTTAAATTTAGTGTTTTAAGGTAAGGATAAATAGGACCAACTTTCCAGCTGGCACTTTGAAGACATGATCTCCACCTACATTTGCAGATAAAATATTATCAGCTGCAAACACTAGCTTCTGCATACGAGGGTGAGAGGGAGAACAACAACAAAACACTATTTGTCCAAGATATATCACTGTCCAAAGACCTTGAACAACCTTATCTAACTTACCAGATGATGTTCCATCCAATCTAAATTATTCTACAGTACTTGTATTAAAGGTCCTTCTACAGTCAGACAGGCAGAGCATGAGCAGTGCTGACAATTTAAACCCAGATCAGCCAAAGCGCCAGCTGTGGAAAAGGATGAAAGCTGCTTTCTCTGACTTTCCATGTAAGGAGAACCTGTATGTTCTCTCTAAGAGAAAAACCTCAGTGATGTCATGGGTCACGTCCCCAGGACCATCACATCACTGCCAGCGTGCACTCCAGGATGTCTTCTGGTTAAAATCATTTTTCAGAAAAAAAAGGATTCTATTTGTTTTTTAACGCAGTATCATTCCTATATGGTTTCACTCAGACTAAAATCATACCTGAGCAACAGATAAGGTGGTATTGAGGAGATTCCAAACGCCATGTTCTGTAGCTTTTTGTGTTTATAAATAAATAATATAATAAATAAATAAAACATAATTCAGATAGCATTGCCAAATTGATCAAGGCCCCCCAAAATCATAGCCTGAACATAAGAACAGTTTGACAGATTCTTTCAGTTCTGACTTCTAAGCTCCACTGTACAGCTAAGTTTCACCTGCAAGCACTTTCTCATCTTACAAAGTTTGTACTCATTACAAAAAACAAGGCTTAGAAATTAAAACATTTTAAAATAAATTTTGATATTCTTGTAAATCCTGCTGTTGGCATTTTATGTAAATGCCCATACTATTTGGTATACAATAAACTCATAAGACCTAGCAAGCTTAAAACAGAGACATCACAGGCTGTCTGTACAACAGTTCCACTTTGCTAATGCTTCTGACAGCAAAGCCAGTTCACAAATGGCTCGTGTTGCTTATTCCTGACCCTGCTTGCTCCCTGCAGCAGCCTCAGCTCCCTGTACCATCAATTCATGTTTGTGATCTTGTGCTCCAGACCAGACCAGACCAGTGCACTTGAATTGCAAGCCTGGAATTGCAGTCTTTCATAGTTTGGGGGTGATGAGGGCCTGAAGCAGAGCGAGTGTAAGGCTTGGCTTCTTAAACTGAGATCTTTCACAGATCTAGTGCAGGCTGCAGTTAAAAATTCAGAAGTGCTGCTCAGATAGCAGTCATCTCTCCCCACCCACTGAGACCTCTTTTTCTGCCTTTGAACCACCCTCCACAAAGCACTTCTGCATCCCATAATTAAATTGGGAAAGGTGACCACCTAAGCCAGCAGAGCTGCCAGAAAGTTCTTTGTCTTAAGATCTTCTTAGACAATTTCACAGGCAGTTGAATCAATATAACATGGAACAGAAACCTGTGCTAAGATGGTGTGCAGACCTTTAAATCATAACCTTGTCTGTAGGAAGAACAATATGCAGAATGGCATGTAATTTTATGCTCAGTGTAGCGCCCAAGTTCTGAGTTATTTGCTCACTTTTTGTATCAGCGTGCAGAGAGAGATACAGAGGATTCCAAGGTTAATCTCACTGAGTGATGCCACCATCATTTTCCCATTGCCTTGTTTTTGAGGAGGAAGCTGTGTAGTCAGCTCCAGCAGGAGCTTACAGAGCTCCTGGCTGCCATGCAGCCAACAGAGCTCCCCTGCTGCACTAACACAGCTGTGACCCTGACCAGGAAAATTAAGAGCTAGTGGAAGCCATGCATGACCTCATCAAGGTCTATCCAGGTCATCCCAGCCCTGGCAACCTCAGGTTTTCACAAGGAGGATTTGGGTCATTGTTGGTCATTAGTTCCCCATAGTCAGTTGCTTATAGGAACTGTGCCGAAGCCCACCACAACTCAAGTTAAAACTCACACACTAATTCCACATTTTCCTACAGGTCACAGCATATTCAGTTTCTCCAGGTATTTTCTACTCTTTTCATGTCATATTTGAAAATCAGAAAAGAACATGACTAACTCTGAATAGCATGCTACTGTGAATCAGTCTGTCACAGGTTAACACCAGCTTAGTCCAAAATAGATGCAAGCAGAATAAAAGATGACAACATACCAGAAAATTGATAGTGTTCACAAAGAGTCATACGCCTCCGTAACAAAAATGTGGGCCTATTTTCCTCTTTTGGACAGCTGAGCTATTGTGGAAATTTTGCCACCTCAAGTTTTTTTTGTTTGAAAAGCAGTGTAACAAGTTCTGGTGAAGGCTTCTCATCTTTGTAATAGCTTTTGTTACACATACTATGCAACTGTTGTTCATTATAGATTTTCATAAATTAGACTGTTTTTCTCAAATTTCTTAGAAAGATGCATAGGTTCAATAAAAAGACCTTCTGAAAGAATGAAGTGCAATACTACAGGTTGGTAAGCCTCATAATTGTAGAGTTCGTGTTGTGGAAGCTACATATATAGCACTCCTTTAAGCACATACCCTGAGCAGGAGGAAAATACTGTAGTAAGGAAATGCTCTTTACCATCCTTTCCCACCTTGATAGCTCTTTCACAGTCACGTTACATTCCAGCCTTCCGAGGGAGTTAAGTTGTTAACCAATACTTGAATTTCAGCTAGATAAATTAATGCTGGCATAAGCACTGAGTACGTGTTCAGACCTCAGGAATGAGGAAATGCCTGGAGGCATTCAATCTCTTTTCAAATCAGAGAAAACAAGAGTTGCAAGCTCATTTGTCACTATGAAAAACACAAGAATATGTGAAGTGGGTCACATACATTTGTCAAGCAATAGGATGCTTTGCTACTCATCAAATGAGGCAAAATTAAGAGTAGTGGCTATAAACATTATCACTTCCACCACATAGCTGTTATTTAATTTAATTACATCTTTTGCTCTTTAAAGGGCTCAGCATTTTAATGTCAGCTTTGCTGGAATTTTTCTGTGAAAATATACATGGGCAACTTGAATGTTTTGGCAGAATAGTAATACATACTTTGGCATATGTCCTGCATGTTTGGTAGCATTCTATTTTAAAATACTAAAAAGACAGAGGTATTACAGAAACGTACTCGCTTTCATAAGTATTTATCTTCAAACTAAACAACCTAAAATTGCTCTCGTATTGTCATTTCTGCAAGAGATCTAGTTTTATTTAGTATGTGAAGAGACACTGAAGAAGTTACATAAGAAGCAGAATAAAGTAACTTTTATAGCTTTTTTTTTTTTTTTAACCTTAACAGTGGGTGTACACCAAATAGGTAGCATGAAATGACTGCTCTGTTAGTGAATTAAAGCCAGAAGACAGAATATGTAATCAAGCAGATGCATGCACAAACTTACTAATCTTAGAAAAAAAAAAAAAAAAAAAAAAAAAAAAAAAAAAAAAAAAAAAAAAAAAAAAAACCAGAACTAACTTTTTGTTACAGACACTTAGAGGTGATTTGCCCATTGTGGCTCCATATCTATTTCTCTATAGCTAATTTTACACGGACCTTATTTTCTTCCAATGACTGCTTTTACAAAAGAAAATTTTTCTTCATCTTAAAGCAATAGAAAAACAACACGTAACCTACACAGGAAGGAAAATAACTGTGACAAAGACACTTCTAGATAAAATCATAGTGCAAGCGGGAATCTCACACCACAAGTTGATAATTATGTTTGTGAATCTGAAGTAGCAGACTGCAGCTTACTCTAGACAAAACTGTTCCTTCCTACCTATTGCCTTGTGACCCAAATTTCATTCTCAGCTACAGTACTGTAACATCTCTGAAGTTATTTTCTCAGTGTAGTTATTTCTGAAATTGAATGCCAATTGAATTCTGGTCAGGAAGACATCATGCCAAATTCACTGTATGGTGGAAGCATTAATCCTATGTTCATTCACAGAAAGATAAAGAAGGAAAATCATGTTGCTAAGCATCACATTTTTTCTAGTATCTTAAGTCCACACAACGGATCTAAATAGCCATAGTTCTGAGTCTTGAAATACACACAAGTCATACACTTAAAAAACCCACAACTACATAGTAAAGCACACTTTTATCTTTAGTTTTGTTCTTCAATCTTAACTCTACCTCTTGATTTTGAGCCCTGTAAGGATACCTGCCAGGGTATAATTACCTCTTACTTCAGCAGTTCTTCTGAATAAATCCATCAAAGATCATAAAAGCATTTCCAACTGCCACACATCCAGATCATTTCTCCCCACAATCTCCATTTCCTGATGTGAATTTACTCTCCATGCTTCTTCCCACCCTGGGCGCCCCCATGGCCCCTCTGCTCCCCCCACAGGTGCTCACCTCAGCTCCTCCGGTCACCACCAAAGGAGCAGGATCCATGAGAAGTAACTTTCCTCCATTTTGTTGATCTCTCTAGCAGGAGTGGGACAGCTGTGGCTGTTCAGCAGGCAGCTAAGAGGGTGCTGAGCCTTTCAGGAGTGGGCTTCATAGCAAGGTGGGAAGAGCAGCCACCTCCTGTGAGGAGATGGGACGGGGCAGTGCTAGTACATAGAGCACGAGGCGCCCACCATCTATGAGCAGACCCTAGAACGGATACTTGCCAAAGAGGTGGAGTTTGTGCTTGAGGACTCTTGGTGCAATGGCAGCTGTCCTGATGGAGGACACAGGTGCATCTCCTGAGGTATTTCTTTCAGCAGCAGCACCACCTCCCCAGCTCACATTTGCTGTCACCTGCGGGCCTCTGGAGGGGGGAGGAGTGCCCAGCCCACAGCTGCGGTGAGCAGCAGGCACCTTCCCTTCAGCCAGGGGAAGAATCACCTCAGCAGCTTCACCAGAGTAATGGAGTCTGCTCTGACTCAAGGTGGTTTTCCAGTTCTCAGCTAAATACGAGCAGATGAGTGGTGACAAGGTGCCATGCAGAGTACCGAGCCCTCATACCACCCTGCAGCATGCACAAAGAGCAAGACAAATCTGCAACTGCAGGGGCAGGAGGCCTGGGCCTCCACCCGCATTCAGCTGCTTCAGCAGGTGTACCAGCACCTGTGGGAGCCATCTAGCTAGAGGGAAAGGCAGCGAGCACAAAAGCCTTGCTCTTGCATTTGCAATAGTGGTTTGGTTGCTCCACTTCCACATGTGTGCCCTGTAACGCAGACAGGTGTCAATGACTCTGTTTATATCTTTCCATTCCACAAGTGGGGGCAAAATATTTCCCTTGCAGGGATTTTACTATATTTTTCCATATTAGCAAGATCAGCTTGCTAATGTTTCCTGTAACTTGCAAGTCTGAATGCGTACCGAATCCAACACACTACCCTGCTCCCTGTCTGCTCAATGGTTTTCATTGACATGGTAGTTGTGCTTTAGGAACAAGTTCTCTTCTGTAAAACATTTCATTGTTTTGACTCCTTAATTTCAGTACACGCTTTTTGAGTCAGCATTGAAGGGAGATATAGGACTTGTTCCAGTGTAGAGTCTCTGTGCTTAGAAAACAAAAACAAAACATTAACAGGCAGTCATCAGTTTCTTTCCATTTTCTTAGCTGCTATAAATTGAGAAAAGGAAGATATTTATTCCTTTGTAATTCTTCATATTCTTCCTCACAAAGGTGGCCCTGGATCTGGCAAAAGCAGCCAATGTGAACAGTTAGCCAAGAAATACGGATTTACTCATCTGTCCACTGTTGAACTCCTCCAAAATGAGTTATCATCACTATCAGAGAGAAGTAAATTTATCAAAGACGTCATGGAATGTGGTGAACCTATGCCTGGAGTAAGATACAATTTTATTTGGGGTCCTAACAGTTTACAAAGGCAGTAGTACATAGATGGTTTAAAGGGTGGAAATAAGAGAATAAGAGATGATTCCTATTAAGGGAAAAGGAATCTGCAACTTGAGAGAGAATCTTCTTCATTGGCAGATATGTGACACTTGTTTCCTTCTTCTATGCCTGAAGTAATTTACATTTGAGCTCCATACACCATATAAACGAATCATGAAATACAGTGAGACAGATGCTGTGCTATGCATTGCAATATGTAAGAATAAGTACAGGAAACAGAAACTTTATGTACATTTTATAGCTTCGCATTTCAGATTCAGAGCTGTACTTCTAGCAGCTATTCTAATTTACAGTACCTGCAGTGGTTTCCTGCAGAGCTGGCTGAGATCCCAGAGCAGCTGTACTGCAGTTTAATGGAGACCATGAGACAGTGCTGTTCTCAGCTGGACTTGACTTTTACATAGCAGGTCTGCAGCCTGAACTCTTGATGGGTCTTCAGCAAGTGCAGTTAGATTGTAGAGTGTGTTTACTAATGAAAGAAATTGGGAAGTGCTGCTCAGGGGAAACTAAAAGCTATGCTGAGGCTTGATTTTGATTGCTTTGCTCCTCAGTGAGATTGATCAGATGGGGTCTCTTAACACTTTCCATATAATATAATTATAACAATGACATAGCAAATGCAATTAGATTAGAAAATGCAGCAGTGGCTGCAGTTTTACAGATATTAAAATTAATTTTGAAACTACAAAATATCCTCAACTACTTAGAGGATGGTTTGGAAGCTCAAGGACAGGTTGCAATGCTAGGATTGCAAAACATGTGCAGGTATCAAAGAAAAACACCTGCTATCACAGGATGTGGTTTTAGCAAACCAGATCAGAGTGATTCTTAAGGGCATAAGTCAGTGTAGCAAGTAAAGATACCAACTATTCTTATTAATCAATTAATCAAGTAACTCCCTTTCTTTCCAATGCAGAGTATTGTCCTAGAGCTACTGAAAGAAGCCATGATCACCAGTTTAGGAGACACAAAAGGATTTCTGATTGATGGTTATCCCCGTGAGCTGAAAGAAGCAGAAGAGTTTGAGAGCAAGGTGAATGTGTAGTCATAGTTCTGTTACTACTCTTTGTAAGATACAACTATACTTCTGGTTCTGCTTGGGAAACCACCTTCAATTGATTGCAGTGGGGACTTATAAAGAGCCAATCCAACAGTCCAAAGAATAGTTTTGATGCTGATCATATCACCAATACAGTGACTAGGGCTTTTGCACTTACCTGCAGTAGAAGGCTAATTTTAACTAGATGCAATAAATACAAAGAGCAATTCTCATGTAGTTGAAATTATGACTTTTAGCATCTATTTTCTACTTCTAGTGGATGGGGGCTTCTCTTCTCGTGAAAGGCACATGAAGGCCTACGTCACCACAGTTAATTTCTTGCCATTGAGCGACCTCTGCTAAAGCTTGCTGCCACTTTGAATCAGCAAATGCTGATAAAGTTTTTGTGATGAGTAACAGGTAGCAGCCATAGAAAGAGTGTTTTGCAAGTGGCTATCTGGCAGTTCAGAGAGTTATTGATTTCCTCAGAATGTGCAAAGACTAACTTAGAAATCTCAGCTATCCATTTCTAAATCTGCAGAAAATACTCTATACAAGCCTGCTGAATGAATCATCACCTATTTTCTTGTAAAAAAAAAAAAAAATCTGCTTTATTTAGCTGATTACCAGTTCCAGTAGACACTGGGACATAGCAAAAGATCCCATAGTCCTAAGCCTTCTTTGATACTTTCAGTAAAATACAAAGACCCCAAAGTTTATCGTTGAATATGCCATCATACCTGTTGTGAATCAGTGCATTCACTTCAGTCTTCACAGGGTAAATTTGCCTGCCCAGAAATTCTATAGTGTTTTTTTTTAATGAGTCATTATTGAGATAATGCTCTGCAGCTCTTTCTGAAGGTGGTCAGAAACTCTTCCTACGCTATAATTGAATGAAATTAGATGGAGCACAGGCTTTATATATTAATGGTGTCAAAGTGCTTATGAATAATGCTACATATCTACATGATGTGCAAAAAGCACTTTAATTGTTAACAAAGAGATATTCTATTTAGAAGACTTTGGAAATAGTGCTTCTACTTAAAAGCCTGACAGCTCTAATTAGAATTAGCTGTAGAAACAGCTTATTCTCTCCTAAGTTTTGCCCAGTGCCTTTCTAAGAAAGAAATATATACATTTTTTACTAGCTGTAATTCTAGAGAAGCAAAAGTTTGCAATCCTTTGTTTCCTCCTCAATCTTTCTATTATACGTGAGAAGTAGAAAACACTATTAAATACAAGTTCCACATTACCAGGTTCAGTAGCTTCTTTAAAAAATAAATAAATAAAAATTGCTATAAATTCGATAGGGACATTACTTCTACCTTTTGCAATTTTTAACACTTAAGAATGATGTTTTTGTAATGTGTTGAAATCAAGAGAATACGAGTACTGAAACCTTTACGAGAACCGCATAGGTTTTTCAATAGCAAATCAGTCAGTCAAACAAGATACTATTATTACTCATTTATACCATTAGACAAGATCATGAAATTCCTAATGAGGAGCTGGGGGAAAATAAATTCCCACCAATTAGGCAGAAGGGCATTTGTTGAAATCACTGATTAAGCCCACATATCTTTTTAACTTCTCAGTTCAAATCTCTGCACTGCTAAAACTGCCTTGCTTGCTTTTTAAATCCCCAAACCCAATACTGCTGCTGCTAATGCTAATGGAATTAATGTTTTCTGAGCTGCGTGGAAAAAAATGCTTGGAAAAAAGCCTGTCATTGAACCGTCCAAAATAATCCCTTCAATTCAGCTGTCTCTTAGAAAGACATTATGGTAGTAGAAAGGTCAATGCAATCCAGCCATCCCCAGTCAAATCCTAACATGAAATATTTACCTATAGAATATTTCTTCTTTTATGAAATGCAAACTGGGGCAATGATAATAATTTCCATGCATCAGTAATTGAGATTTACTTTGCTGTAACCATGGAAAAAACATGAATTTCTAATGGTCATTAGTGGGAAAAACAGTCATTTTTTCTAAAGACTTCTTTCTCAGTTTTTCCCAATACGATGTTCTCCAATCCCTGCTGGAAGAAGTGAGAAAAAGCCTGAAAGCATAATTGAAATCTTCAATACATATCTGCACAGAAAAATTATTACGTGATTTATCTCCAATCCTATGGCACTTTTGTTTTACTTGCTAGAGTGGAGTTTATCGCTGTACACTCAGGTCAACAGTTGTTGCTCAGATAAAACCTTGTGTCAGACAGAGCTGTGCCTGAGCAGGGCATATCAGAATGTACTGCAAGATTTATTCTGAATGATATCCATATTTTTTATCTGCTTAGAGAAAGAATGATAGAGATTTGTGGTTAGTGCTTTTGGCTGCCTCCTGTTATCAGGAATGTATTGTTCTTTCCTGCAAGTTATTTTTCATCCATAAAGTACTAAGCATTTACTATCAAATGTAGATAGAGACAGTTCTAGTTTTGCCAAGGCTGGAGAATAAAAATAAATAAATCTTTACTTACTTGTTTATATAGAAAAGGGCAGACTTTCTTTCAGGATGAGGCTGACACTAGCCATAAAACACTAAGTGGTTGGCTTCTCATTGAATTTGGAAATGATTAACCTATTTGAAAATGCAAAGTAGTATATCAAATCCCAATACAATTATACAAATCAAATACAATCAGAATATCCTGAGTTGGAAGTGACTCTTAAAGATCACAGAGTCCAGCTCCTGACTGTGAGTCCAGCTTTTATCAAACAACTGCAAATAATGAACATATTGATGAGCTTCAAGACAAGCAGCTAGAATTTTCAGATCGTATCTCTTTTTCTCTGCGTGCATACAGCCCAGTCAAGTCTTGATCCTGAAAACTAGGATCTCTAAATGCTGCTACAATAAGAGGTGTTAATAAGCATTATTTCTGCCTACAGTAATAAATAATTTGCTAATAATTTTCTTGAAGTCTCCTTTGGTAGAATTTCCAAATAAAACTGTTTGAGTACTGGTTTGAGTACTTATTTTTTTTTCTTTGTTTCTAGATTGGGGAACCAAAACTCGTGATCTGTCTGGACTGCTCTGCAGAAAGCATGAATAGTCGCTCTTTGATGAGAAATCAGGCCAGTCAGCACTTCGATAGTGCTGAAACCATCAAGGAAAGAATTGAAGGCCATTACCAAGCAGCAAAACCTCTGACTGCATACTATGAGAGAAAAACACAGTTATGCAAGGTAAATTGATTGAAATTTTGAATTAAATTATTGCTTCTTTCTTCCATTATATAAGCAGCATTCAGGAAACAACTGGCACACCATTTATGAACTGTATTAGTTTTTGCACTTTCCACTTTGATCTCACCTTCCACCTCTGTGGTTTGTTTCCAACTTCTGCTGACTTCTGAGTTTCATGGTACAACTTGAAAGAATAAAAAGACAGCTTTATCCGGAACCTGACAATGCATCCTGAATCACTGCCTCATTTGTATAGAATCTTACTTAACATCAACGCTGAAAGCGTTTAGGTATTAGGCTTTGTTTCTCTATAAAGGCTTTCATGATTAGGTTTAAAGATTATGTTAATCTAAAGTCCCTTAGTTACATTTACACAACTGACACTGTATATCCTGAAATAAAACAGACCTGCACATAATACCTTTTAGCTGGAATAAATGACATACTTATATTAATTTCAGTTAATTACTTCAGTTTATGCTGCTGACAATGTGATATTTAAAGCATTTTTATATTCTCTAATCAATACTTTGCAGAGAAGCAACTAAGCTTACATCAGTGCAATTAACTGATGGATATGTTGGCACATCTGTAATCTCATTTATATGGGAAGTCTACATCTATTTTTATGTATTTCCCTGCTCCGTCACAGCAAATGTCAATTATGGTCAACTGGAAAAAACTAGTCCTGCTGATTCTTCTTGTCCTGAAATGTACAGAAGCCAAAAATACTTCTTGAAATATTATGGAAGCTTTCTTCTAGAGGATGTAGCAAATATGCAAATCACCAATCCCAAACCATTCTCCTCTGCAAAGTATCCAAACAATAAACATGCAGTTAATTTGTGCACTCACATCTTGACCTGAGGAGAGAGTAAATGATATGGTCCTGAGAAAAACAACTGATTACTAAAGGGAAAGTCCTGTTTGGTGTCCTTTGCTAACCCCATAAGAACTGCCCAGAAGGCAGAGGGGAAGAAAAAAATCCACATAATTTTTAAAACTCAAGAACCTAATTATCTGGTTTTAGTTCTGTTTTCTTTCCTTATGAACTACCTTGCCAACATTGCAAGGCTGCTTTTAATTAAGAATTCAGTATAATACACAATATACTAACACAGTGCAATTTAAAAGGAAATTGGAGCTCTCTTTACCTCCAAAATCTTACAGCAGCGAGCTGTAGCTACCGTGTTTCTCTTTCTTGAAGCCTTAAGCAATTGACAGCCCCCAAAAGAATGAATCTACTTTAAACACGTAACACATAGATTTTTGCATTCACGTTCTACCATATTTCACTTGATACGAATTCTCGTTGGAATTCCTTAATACTTCTACTGTATGTTCCTTCTTTATATCTCATGCAATCTATGCAATGACAAAACACGCAGTCTTTTCCTACAAGTTTACAGGTCATTAGTTCCTCAAGGGACTTATCTACTCTATGGGTCAGAACTGGATGTGTTCTTTGCACTCTTTTACCATTACTTTTGTGGGAAGTGACATCATGTGTTTGCATGTCAAAAAGTAGTCATGCTTTGCCTGAACAGTGCATACACTGTTTTTTCTTACAGTGTCTGCACAGTACCTGTACTTCCTTCTGATGAATGTAGGTGTTTAGCAAACTTCCATCCTCTGAGTGTGGAACTATTGGGTATGAAAGCTCAGTAAAATCAGCTTTAATGACCATTGTAAAATGTCCTTTTAAGGTTGAAAAATGGTTCTATTTTCTTGAACGCAGGTACTCCATGTAGATATGTCTACCTCATCCCCTTTTTACTAAACTGAAAAATACGTATCTGCTACCAAAGATGTGCATCCATTTTAAATGTAAGTAGGGAGACCTCCCTCATACTCCAAACCCTTATGATGGGAACAAGTATATGTTCAGCTATTTATCAGCATTTGGAGAACACTGCAGAAAATATTCAGCAAAAGTCAGCTTCTAAAACCAGGCCTCCCAGATTATTCTTCAATTTTGGAAATGTACCAAATATTTTGAAACAAAGCCATTTTCTTCTTGAAGGAATGCCTGTATAAGAAATCCTGCGTGATAATTTTTGTGGATAAGAGATCCCAGATAATTTACTCATACAGTCTGACTTGGTCAGTCACACGACTCAAACATTGTGTCTGGTGTAGTGGCATCCTTCCACTGCCCTGCCTTTGTGGAGGGCCTGTGAGCTGTGTGTCCCTGGAGAATCCAGTCAGGTCTTCCTTAGGAATCCATTGGGTGTTGAGATTTTTTGAGGAATCTTAAGAGCCTAAATCCCACCTAACTGCCATTGAAATTCAGCATCAACCTTTTGTAGCCACCATACTGCAATGTGTGACTAAGCACAGTAATAATTCTAAATGCAGTGGTGTTTTTTGTCTTGTAGGGCTTAATTATAGCAGTCAGTCCCTGCTTTGTCACAGAGGAGAAAGTCACAATTGTTAAATAGATTTAATTAACAAGAAAATTGTTCTGGCATATTGGTATGATTTGATTGCTCCAGTTTAAGTGTACTTAGAGTTGGGCAGTTTTCCATGGATTGGTGGTATGTGGCACATGGCAATGGTGGTATGTGTTTGACTTGTCCAATCCAGCCTAGAAGTTTTCAGTCCTGAAACAGGCAGGAAATCAAATATGCAAATGTAAAATTCAGACCTGGGCATAAGGCCAGAAAAGGGTTTGATGTGGAAATTAAAGGCTTGATATGCACTCAGTGGAGGAACTGGTTTGTTGAGCCGCATCAAGGTGTGCTTGAGACCACGCTGTCAAATTAGCTTGCTCATTCCTTGTGTGTGAAATGGCCTTACGCATGAGTGGCAGGAGCCTCCTCAACCCACTGCAGACAAAAAAATTCAGGTCTGACTGAGCTTTGTCTGCAGTCTGCTGTCTCTTTGCTTTATTTACATGGAAAAGACAAAGGTACGTGGTTGCAACAGCATTCTCATTTTAAGCAATGAGACTTTTATGACATCCTCTAAACCCAGAGTTATTGTGCATTGACGCACAATAAATAACTAATCTGATACACGGAAATGAAGCATTTTTCCATTCTGCTGATCTCTGAACAAGAATGGTGACCTGACAAAACTACCAGAAGATCAGAACTGTTTCAAATTTCCCTTTGTCCAAAATTACCTGTCAGTGTTTCGACACAGCAGTGCAAGAACAAGATATGCACAAAAGGTGGAACCTTTGTATGCAGATGAAATATCTGTGAACATGACAGGAATAAACACTGGTGGATCTTCCAGCCGCTCATCGTAGGAAGACCTGTGATCTGTTTACAAGGAAAGGGGGAAACTGACAAAACTGGCAAAGACAGCGTCCTCTGCGCCCTTTTCTGCTGAAGCAGATTGTAAACTATGTTTTGGAAGGCAAAGTAGTTGTAACTATGAGTTAGGATATTTCCAATTACTTTAAAAACTAATCATGTTGAGGAGATATAGTTTCTTTTTTCATGATTG
This sequence comes from Centrocercus urophasianus, assembly GCF_019232065.1. Taxonomy (NCBI): domain Eukaryota; kingdom Metazoa; phylum Chordata; class Aves; order Galliformes; family Phasianidae; genus Centrocercus; species Centrocercus urophasianus. The sequence goes on along the minus strand of NW_024884733.1, from coordinate 18,430,001 downwards.
CTTTTATGGTCAGCTACAGAACATCCACCTGTTGCTAATGACAGGTAGATGCTTTTTAACAAGGAGCTTGCTGGGAATCTGAGTGCTCACAGAAACAACAGTTGCAAGTTACCTAATTGTGTGGGAAGCAGATGTTTCAGATGGATGAACTGTAGTATGACAGCTGTAGGAAGCAGGTAGATATTGTTGTTTTAAAATTTATTTCTCAGTAACTTCAAAGGCAGCTGGACAGAAAAGTGTGTTTGAAAATTTAGTAAGCATGTACTTGTGTTTTAACATGCCTAGATTTAAATATCTTTGAATATCAATTGAGAAGAAAGGAAAGAAAAAGATTGCTTTTAATGTTTGACTCATACTTCAAAGCTTTTCTCAAGTGACAGTAGGTAGGAGGTAATAAGTAATACAGGAGAGCAATGCTTTGCTAGTCAAGCAAGACAAGACCGATCCTTAAGTACCTAACATCAAAATAGAAGGTGTCTTAAGTACAACTTTCCAATTCAAACAGTCATCTGAGGAAAAGGAATATAAGAAACAAGCAAATCCCAGAGCAGATTTTCAAGGATGTCCAAAAACCTTAATTATTTCAGATTGCACAACACTGTAATAGATTCAAGTCAAAATGCATTCCCTTTTCTCCTCCTCTTTGCCTTCTTCTTTATTTTTCTTCTTTTCTTTTTTCTTTTTCTTCATTTTTTCCCTTTCTCTTTCTTTTTTTCTTCTTTTTCTCCTTCTTCCTCATAGTGTTGTTACAGTGTTGGGTTTTTGTTTTTTCTAAAATCAGGTGAAGTTACATACTGGCTAAGTAGAAACTATTCAATTCTAATCACAAACATTTCCTGTAACCATTATGAAACAAACACAACTGTAAGCAGATGGCCACACTGAATCAGCAAACACCCACCACCTCATGGCCTTCCATTTCTGAACCTTCTCATGCTAATATCCCCTATTAGAAGTTCCTTTAGGGAGGGGCAAAGTGAAATTTTCCCTTTAGAGAAGGGATGATCAATGGTTATAGTGACAGTAGATGTGTAATTTAGTTCCATCTTTTGAAAGGTTCTCTAAGTCATCAACCCCAGCAGATAAGGACTTGAGGAACAAAAAACCCATGCATTTCTTCATCACTCCCCTTGGTGGTTTGGCCCATTAGATGATAAACCAGTGTGGAAAAGTACATCAGAAACATCAGTTGTAGGGTTACAGATAATACATAGAGGTAAGTTCACCCCAAACATGAATAGGGGCAGCAACATGTCTCCCCTGGATTTCTTACTTAATGACAGAGATAAAAATGTTAGCAACAACACAGCTGACCTTGACTAACTGCAACAAGAAGCTTCTAACCACTGAGTTTATTCCAGTCTTGGTCTGACTTTGTGACAACCACAGTCCTCAGCCATCCTCTCCTCAGTTTCTTTTCAGTGGTAGTATATATGTAGGGTTCTAGGCTCCCAAACATACAAGTGGAGATTTGATGACAGTAAATGTAATTAGCTGATTTTAATCCTAGAATGAGCAACATTGTATTATGAAGAGGATTATTTTAATCATTTCAGATAAGCTCATTACACTGTTCCATACTAGAAGTTATCTAGAGCCATACTGACATTCCAGAACAAGAAGCACTACATAAAACTGTATTTAGATCTTGCTTTTGACATAAGAACATAGCCTTGAATAACTTTGAAAACAGTCATGGTTCATGAGTTGTTTTATAATCTGAAGAATACAGTTTTCTCTCCTGGAACTGCAGAGTGCCACTGATGCTGTACTGGCTGTGAAGTAGTGCCACATTAAGTTAGTTTTGTAGTACAATGTTATGTTAGCTTTATGAATTGGACTTCTGTTATTTGGGAGGCCATCACAGGAAGCACCGGGCTGCCATCAAACTTGCCCATATTCTTTCTACTGTGACTGTTAGGAAGGCAGCATTCCAGGCATAAAAGGGCAGCAATTTCCAAGCTCATTAATCTGATTTTTCCCCACAGCTGCTTAGACCTAGACCTGAGTATCAATCCCAGTTCTAGAAAAGGGCACTGAGACACCTGTGCACTGATGAGGCTAAGTTGGTTATCCAACTGCATTTATGGAATTCAGCTGCATTTATGGAATAGAGATTAAAAAAGAAACCAACATATTAAGAGAGGAAAGGATGCATATATTCATCAAATACGCATATGTTTATATACATAAATGTAAGTCTATGCAGAAATTGTATGTATATATGTGAGTGTATTTGATAATCTATGTAAGCTCAGATATAATATAAGTGAAGTATCACATTTAGTACTAAACACTTTTCTGCACTTTTCTTCACTATTGGAGCTGTTTAGGAGGAGCCACCAAATGCTCTCAACAGGCTGGCACGCACCCTGCAGCTCCAGCACAGATAACCATTACTTGCAGGAGCTATAGAGAATACGTTCGCATTTTTTACTGCCTCAGGCACAGAGCTGTCTGTTCAAGGCAGCATTCACACAGTGCTGTTTAATTCCCTGCAAGCCACAGCCCCATTATGTCAGCTTTCTAGGAAGAATCAGAGGAAGAGGAGGGCAGCCATTTCCACAGACGTGGAGATAACATCTTGAAGAATGCCTGCCTAATGTACCAGTTATCAAGCCGTAATCCCACACGCTTCATCAAACTGTATGGCAGAATCATTTTGCTGTGCTACACAGGTGTGACTGAGCTGAACAGGAACAAAGTATCTGCCCAGGCTGACCTGGTTAGCCTGGCAGGGAACAGGCTGTCTGCCATCAGGTTCACACTGCCCTCGAAGGATTAGTCTCACCTGGTTGTCATCAGACCAGAAGCATGTGGGTTGAGTGCAAACAGCTATACAGGAGCTGGCTGCAAGACAATGCTGGGTCTGAGGGGAATTTCACTGCCTATTTCAAAAATACTCTCCTTGAGTTTGAAGTTCCTTTTCCCCTGCAGAACAAAGAGGTGGCAGAAAGCACAATGGGCCGGAATGTTCTCTTCAAACACGACAGTTGTCTGGCATCCTAGCTGGCACCTTGGAGATCAAAATGCAGCACATAGCTCAGAAAAACGGGCTTCAGGCAACTTGTCGTGGATCTAATTAGAATACGTGCAAATTATGGCATGCATGCGTGGAACACCATGCGCAGCAAAGCAGAGAGGAAACAAAATTTTGGGTACAGAATTGCCAGACCCTCACCAAAGAGGAACTGTTCCATGTGGGAGGAACTGAATACCAACTGGGTGCAATGAGTACGGTGCGCATAGCCAGCGGGAAAGCTGCTTTTGCCACTACGGTGAAGACGAAAGTTCACCTTCCCTAAGCACTAAATAGTTGCATAGGATGGGCATGAAACTCATCGCCCAAAAATCCTGATGCAACGTTATGTTTTGTAGGTAGCACACAGAAGCATTAGTGGCTGCAAGTGATCCCTATCACTACAGTGCAGTACGCTGTTCCTCAAACAGAATAACAATTTGGCCTTGTTTTTGTTGGACTCAGTTCACAAAAAAATAACATCAACGTCCTGGAGAACTTCAAGTAAAAACAAAATCTTTGCATTATAAAAAAATCCAAACAATTTCAACAAAAGGTCGTACAACAAAATGAATGCTGCCTAAGGGAACCAGAGCCAATTCAGCAAACTTGAAAATACAGAGACCCAGAAACAGACCCATGGCAGCTCACTGTCCTTGGGTCAGACACAGCATCTCACACTCTGATGCTTTAGACGACAAAGAATAAATTAACAAGTCAATACTATTCATTTAATAGTATAGCTTCAAAGTTATTCTATTAAGGTTCTTTTGAAGGGTAGCACATGTTAAAATAGTTTCTGATGATCTCTGAAAGTTTTCTGTATATCAAAGGTGTCATTTTACTTTAAAATGAGTACTCTGGATAGAGAGCTTAAGCTCCCTCATTTGATCAATGCTCTTTGCTCCAGACAAGAGAACTTTCAGATTCTTCTCATGTCAATCTGCGCTGGTCGCTGATTTGTATGGAAGTTGTTCCTCTACACTGTTTGTAACATGAAACAGAACTTCTCTTTTATACTAGACCTGTGGTTTTTTTTGTTTGTTTTTTTCTTTGTGCTATTTTAAGATAATCCTTTATAACGTAATCAAAAGTATTGCTTTTCATCTCCTTGACAGGTTGATGCAGAAGGAACAGCAGAGGATGTTTTTCTGGAAGTCTGCAAGTCAATTGACTCTTTTCTGAACAAGGAAGAAGCAGCATTTTCAACAGAAACACAGTAGTGGTGTGTACACTGCGTGTGCACGTGGCAGCCATGAATAAAATGCTCCTCAAAGCAATACTGCTTTTTTGGGAGATATCTGGAATTTGTGCATGTGGTATGTTATTTTGGATGAAATCTTCTCCTCCATTCAGACAAAACACTTAATAGGAAGCAGCCTGTATGCTAACTTGCACTAAGAACCGTACATTCCATTGGTTGTTTGCTCTTCACGGGCTAAAAGCAGCATGGTGAACAGAGCTCTGGTTTGTATTTCATCATCTTGTATATTTGATGGGAAGTCAGACACGTCGCCTGATCAGCAGTGAGCTCTTCAACCACTTACTCACTGTATTGTAGAGCAAGAATGCTGCATACAATTTTCTCATTGGTTATTACTTTGATTAACACTATTAAATTTTTGTGGTATCACTTAGCTTGTTCTTGGTTTCTAGTGACTGAATCTGTTCTCTGTTCCATCCCGCTGCAAGACAGCTGGAATTAGTCAAGCTAGATGTTTAAACACAGTTTCCAGCCATCCCCAGAATGTTGTTATAACAGGAGTAAGGAAAAAAAAAAAAAGAAGATATGACTGAATATGGTGTCAGTCTGCTGACCCACTGCCACAGAGAGACACCATGTTTGAGACAGCCCCATCTCCTGTGAGAAACTGTGGGGTGCTAAGAATCATGGTTTCCTAATTTTGTAGACTGAGTTGAAAACAATGATTGCATAGCATCATTAAATGTGCAATTTGGTAAATATTCACAATAACAGAGTTTTAATATATTGAAGTCTACATAGAAAGTTGACCATGAACCAGTGTATGAAGACACTCTTAATCTACGAAAAGATGACAAATGCAAAATTCAGATCATCATCTGTTGTCCTGTACTGACACTGCCAAAACTTTGAAAATGACAGAGGAAAAAAAAAAAAAAAAAAAGGGATCAGGGATTATTTGATTCATCTTGCTTGCTTTTTTAGTAGGCTATATCCATAATATGTGCAAAAAAAAAAAATCTGTAAATATTCTATTGTATTTCCATTAAGTTAACTGAAATACTGTAGCATTTCTTTGGTTTACTGATAACTAAATAAAAGCTTGTTTGACATTCCTGTCAAGTTGCACCCTTTACTGGAACCGCTGGACACGTTCAGTTGAAGCGGGCTGCATGACTGCTCTCTGTCAAAGTTGTACTTGATGCGGCAGATTTGTATTTTTAAAGTTACTTTTCTTGTAATGAGGACATAATACAAATAAAACATACAAAAATGAGAAGTGATCATTTGTTATAATTTATGTGGGTTTAATCCTTTTTAAAGCACAGTACATAACTTGAAAATATAGCTCAAATTAGCATGCTTACAAAGTAGGTCCTTTTTTCACTCAGGGCAGGTTCTTCTGTTTTCTTTCGCTTCCTTGCATTTGCCCTGTAAATGCTAATTCAGTTATTTTTCAAAGGAGTGTACTAGATATGTTCTTATCCTTCACATCCAGGATGTTCCTCCTTCCCTGGGTCCTTTTATAGACTACATTTTACCTCTGATGCTCTAGGAAATGCTTTTCCAGCTCCAGAACAGTGGCATTACGTGACCAGTAACATCTGCAGTACAACAGCTTTAAGCAAGTGACTTTCATAATTCACCAGTTGGAAAAAGGCAGGTTTTCCTACAACGAGCCTCAAAGCACCAGCAGCTGTATTGTGCAGTACTTAAGAAAAACAAGATTAAAAAAATCTGCAGCCACCCTGAAGCTGCAAATTCATCTGAGTAGCTTTTTAGAGTAATTTTTTTGTTACTTGTAATGACAACACAGCTTGAAACATGTGGAGTATCATTATTGCCAGGATACGAATAAAAGCAAGAATCAGCTGCTAATTAAAAACAAATTAAAAAGGAACATTATTTAACATACAGTTCCAGTTTACTTCTTTCTGCTTTTTCTGGTCTTTCTTTCAAAAAACAAAAAAACAAACAAACAAAAAAAAACAACCAAAGAATCCCATGCTCGATCGGGCACATGTGCGTTAGAAATCTACTTGCATTTGTCCATAATGTATGCAAGAGAAATAGCTGTATATGCATGCATATGGAAATATCAATATTTATACACATTCAATTAGAAAAGGACTTATCCAAGATGCTTCTTTGCTAAGCGATTCAGATTTCAAATTCTCCTTCTGCTTCCAATCTCATTCAAAACACAATACGGATTTTCTTCTTCCAAAGCTATCTCAATCAATGCCTGGATATTTGCATTTAATCACATGCTCGCTAATTTCTGCTACTTCCTTCCAATTATTTTTTCAGGATATCAACAGAAAAACAGATTGCTGCAGATTCTCTCCCTGATCATACATCTCCACCTTACGAACAGCATAAATGGTCTCACATCCCCTCATTGCACGAGAGATTTTCAGAGCTTCTTTTGAATTAGAGAGGAAGCTGAAATACATCTCGTGAATGTTTCTGTTGTATTTCTAAGGTTTATTAAATTTATCTAAGTATACAAGATATGTGAGATGTTTACACAGGATGCTTGCTCAGTGTTCTAGTAACCGTACTCTATTACCTTCTAAATGGATTAGATGCTTAAACTTACTTTTCTCTGAGGCAGAAAATGACTACACCCACATGTCACTGCGAAAGCTAACACTGATCAGGCTATAATTAAAGTTCTTAGGTGCAGCCAGCCAATTACCCTTCTTATTGCCATTTTAAAGTCAAATTACTTGGAATATTCAAGTTTTAAAGCAACTGGAAGTCTACTACAGTTATAAAATAATCAAGTATTTCTGAATCACCAGCTATACATTTCAATAAAAAATATATTAACTAAAGATATGTCACAGTAATTACAAAGCTTCTCAGATGATGGCATACAGTGTACCAAAGCTACGTAAGTCTGATCTGCTGAAATCTGAAAGAACCAAGTACGAATAAGACAGGAGAAAACTAAAATGCTAATCCTGCAAAAGGCAAAGCACAGTTCAGTGGGCGCAGAACACCACCGGTTCCCACTGAACTCACAGCAGAGGAAGGTGCTGTCATCCTGCAGGTCTGCATAGTGAATATTTGTCCTTTTCATGTTCTCAATTCTGATTAAAAAGTCAAAACTACACAGAAAGGAAGTCACAGCAAGCATTCTATATATAAACAGACTGTATCCACATAGTTTATTTCTCACAGTTCTCCTGACAATTGAACATTATTTAAGAACATACTGTATACACAGATAAGAAGAAACATACAAAATGTTTTAAATGATGCACAACAAAATCCAGCAGTATAAAAGAATGCATGTGAACCCTTGCTCACTGCTCAGGCTAAATTTAATCACTGTTTAAATAGTAATAAAAATACAATCTTTCATGGATCTTGTGCAGACTACAAAAGAGGAAAAATTATTACCATATATATGATTTATATTAGGCAGTTTTCTTTGATGAGTTGCACTAACAACTCCAAATACAGAGGCAGAAGGCTGTGTATTTTATTTTAAAGGAGTTAATGTTGAGTATTAGAGACTTTACACAGTTACTACCACTGGCACTTTTCACCATATTTTGTACACATCACATGATCATCTTATATAACATTACATTTAAAAAATATATCTGAGTGATAATTTTATAACATTCACACACCATGAGCTGGTTAAGGAAGCAATGCCACAGTTGCCTCCCCTAGTGCTTCACTGTTGGTAAATAGAGTTCATCGTGGTTTAAAAATAAAAATAAAAAAAATTGAAAGTCAATGTGATTAAGCAGCTCCGATTTAATAAAGGCCTGTAACCAACCATCGCTGAGACAGTGAGCATTTTTTAGAGTACATCCTAGAAGCAAACACTGTCATTGGTTAAAACCTTGCCTAAAGAAGTCAGTTACTGTGCTGAAAACTATTTCACAACAAAACTGCAAGCTACTAAACTGTTTTTTTATATAAATACTTCATCTCCTCTGGATCTCATTATAACCGAGTTCTTCAATGCCTTTGGAATTTACTCTATCTTCAATGTGTGCTCTCATTTCTGGCTCACCCTTTTGTATGTTTTTCTTTTGTGTTTAGATTCACCACCTAAAAATGACTAATGTGGTGAAAGAAAAGTCTCCCAGTGAAACCTTCTGCACACTAGGAATGTTCAGCTGCTGTTCAGTGATCTAGGACCATGACAGCTCAAAGCTGTAGTTTGACAAGTACACCCAGGAAGCTGTCATGCTGTGAGCGACATTTCAGGGAAAGCAGACAGTCTTTCCAAAATGTGCACAGTATTAACAATGGTGCCATTGTTATTTTTCAAATAGTATAGTAAGCCCAAGATTGTAGATCTGCTTCCCATGTCATCTATTTGCTGGAAAGTAGTTTGGGTCAAGATAATTGTAACTGGTGCCCTGGGACATGCAGTAGTCTCTGTCTAAAAACGTCTCTGCTCTGTAAATAGGTTCTAACTGATGATCCTCCTTATGAATCTCTGTTTCATGCAGACTGCAAGGGAAAGAAAAAGATAACAGTTTAAAAATTAAATACTTCCTTATTTTTAAGTTTCAGAAATACTGATCACATTAACAGGGTCATACCAAATTTGACACTGAAAATTATTTCACAAATTACAATTTCCCCCACTACTTAACAGTACTAAACTGAATCTGTCCACTGCACTGTTATTTAAAATATTTCTTAAGCATGTCCTAGATGCATACCTCCCACAAATATATGCTAAAGAATCTTTCACTTCACTCAGCTATGCTTGAGTAGATACCCAACAGGCACTGCAATTAAGCCACACATATACTCATGTTAATTAGAAAAAACAAGTAGAGAAGAATCCTACTCACCAGTCAGAACAAGAGTCACAGAAATCCAAGGACATTTCTTGAGGACAGTCTTGGCAGTGCCACCGAACACCCTGAATAGGTTCAATTCCGCAGTTATCACACTGTGAAGCAGATTGAAGAGTACTGAAGAAAACCAACTGCATTCACTTCAGCCAGTAACAGTATATATCAATATGCCACATATAAAGGCACAGATGTAGGTCGATTACTGCTTGCATGCACAGCTGAATTCTTCTCCTCGCAGACCATAATGTGTTCATGGATAAAGAAGTCCTCATACTCAGAGACACGTCCTTCTCCCTGAGGACTGATCAACCTTTCTCTTTGCTTTGCTTCCCACTACCTGAATGCCCCACACATCGACACTGTTCTCCTGCTCAACAAAAGCACACCAAGTCCTGCCTGTAGTCACTGCTTATCCTCATATGGCTTAACGATGTTTCTGTAGCTTACGTCCAACCATGTGAAATATCTTAACACAGATCCACTTTCCCCTCAGAGCAGGGAACATTAAGTGCAGCTGAATGGAAGAAGAAAAGAAAAACTACAAACGGAACAAGAAGAGGGAATGAAAAGTTCATGACTTTGGGTAGGAGGTGCATAAATGCAAAGAGATTCGATTTTTAAAAAGATAAAACTTAGAAAATAGGACTTTGAGGCAAGAACTTTTCAAAATCTAAACCAGGAAGAGTGCTGCAGGGACAGGACAGAAAAGGAAAGAAAAATGTGGGAGCAATCTTATGCTCACTTAGCTTATTCTCCTTCATTTAGGACATGAAGTGCTCTGAGAGAGCTTTGGGTACCATCTGCGAAACTCACTTGCAGAGCAATTTGCTCCTGAGCACAATCAACTCAGGGTTACAAACACCTTATTAACAGACTGTCACAACTGTATTCCCTGCTTTCACAATGACAGCTTTCAGAGTGCGAGGGCTGATAAGAAGGAAGTTGTAAGCATACTTAGGACTTTTCTCTGAAAACAGAGAATTCAATATAACGCTATATTATAATAAAACATGAAAAATCCAGTTTCAGTTATCCCAAGTTCAGAGTCAAGAATAATGGAAATCCATAACCCTTCTGTGCTCCAGCTTCCTGCTCCTCTGTGAATCAGACATAATACCATACCTTTCATTTTATTAAAAAAAAATAGTATTTGCAAAGTATTTTGATACTAAAGCGATGAAAGCTGTAAAAAGCCCACATGTGATTCAATAATTCAATATTCAAAGAAAAGAAATTGAATAATGTGTTCTAATTGAGGCTGAAGGCCATGCAGAACTAAGTGTTCTGAAGAGATGCTTATTAGGTGACTATTGTCCAGACCATGTACTAAGCAAGGCAGCACTCCTGAGGGAAAACTGTATATAATCATGTAATTTCATAGATTATAATGCATATTAAAAGCAAATTGGAGTTGCAAAGAAACTTTCAAACTTTTAATGCTTGACAGTATATAATGCCAATTTACTTTTCAGTATTATTTCATATAAAACATTATGCAGAACAAAGTACTTATTTTGTTTTCTAGAAGGCTACTCTACCTGATCAAAATTTTGATTTTTTTTTCTTTTTTTTGAACAAAACCACTAACTTGAAGGAGAGAGGAGACAGGATGAAGCCTCGGCAACCTAAGACGATTAAGTCTATCAGTGTCAACTAATGAGGTTATTTCAATCTTTCAGTTATTTTGAACTGAACTTTAAACTGTATGCTTTTGCATTCTTATATGAATGGTTACCAGAAAATAAATGTAGCTGCCTAATACTTTTAACATGGCAAAGAAGCTGTTCCAACATAGCAAACCGTCGCAACAAAAACATCTTGCAAACCAGAAAACCTAATTTAGAGAATCTTATAGTTTCATATAGTTTATGACATGGCTGACACTGGGACAACGCACCATTTTAACTCTGAGTTTATTTTCTCAATTTCATATAAACATTGTTTTACAGAACTGTTTCAACTTCCGCAAACATTATTTGAAAGGAATAAGAAGCTGCTACCTTTTCTCTCTGCAGTGAAAAACAAACAAAACAGTCACTCTCATACTGTCCTTTCACTGGTCTAAGGGGCAGGAAAAAGAACTCCAAAAAGCAGAGTTATTATCAGGGAACCACTGGAAAGACAGAGTGTAATGCCAACATAGAATTCTGTGGTGTTAGCTCTAGACTTTTATTTTCATACTACAAATGAAGAGAAGTTTGCATGCTTATTAATTTTCATACAGCATTCCACATATTCTGTGAAACCTGAGGTACTGGAAAGAGTGAATTACCTGGGCTGTTCTGAGTGAAGATGAGGAAAAGCAGACACTGAACAAGAATTACGAAACCACAGTTGGCGTCCTAAACAAAGCCTTTTTAGGAAATTCCAACTGTGTTATCTTTGAAGATTTCTCCTGTTACTCAGCAGAGTGCAGAGCATCAGCTTACCTTGAATCCCACATGCTGCACAAATCCACTCTCTGCATGCATCTGCTGTAGTTTTTGTCTCTTCAATTTTTTAAACTCTAACAGTTCTTTGTATTCAGGTAACTCACGATACGTTATTGGAATACTCTCTTCATCCTGTTCATGGTTAAAAAAAGAGAATTACTACTTACATTAGGAATATAACTAGTAATATATATTATTTCACAGATCACTGAGTGTAACAATCTTCTGAGAAAAAGTTGGCACAATATTCTGAGACAAATTGGAAATTATAATTAAAAACACAACAAAAAAATACAAACAACTAACTTAAATTTTATTCCGTGCTACTTATTATTTGCATTATACCAAAACATTACCATGCTAACAAGTTTCTTTTGGCGAATAGCTTTGCTGTCAGGTGAAGACGACAGCAGTGCCTAACTTTAAGTTCTATATTTATATTGGTACGCCCTATGTTTTTATTTTTGAAAGACCCATAACTCCAGACAGAATCAAGCTTTAGTTATATGTACTTCTCAATCAATAAAGCCAATTTTAACAGTATTAGATTCTCACCTTTAACTGTAAGAATAAAAAGTGGTGAGAAATATCATTCCATGATTTTAAGAGCAGAAGTTTCAAACTTATTTCATCTTGTGACCACTCCTAACTCCCTTAACTTCATGCTGCCTTTTAATAGCTTGAGAAAATGGATTTCTACTTTCCCTAAATTAGAAAAAAAGTTTGTATCCCTATAGACAGGTGCGTACAACTTTGACAAAGACTTATAACACATAATCCTTTTTTTAAATAAAAAAACACAATTTCTGATTTTTCTCCTTCAATTTTCTTCAGCAAAGATTGAAGACCTGTATGTTATGAGAAGACAAATTCTCACTCTAATTCACAGGACTACTTCAAGATAGCTATTTAATTGCAGCAGCTGTACTTGGTATATGTCAGATGTCTTCAAAGATCCAAAGTCTGTATGGACTATACTGGTAGGCATGTTCAGTTATGAAAAAGAATTACAAGTAATCATTCTCTGAATGTAGCCTTATCTCAATTCTCTTTTAAAAATCTGTGAAGTTTGAAATGTCTGCATTATTTAGTAAGTTTACTGAAGGAAAAGAGGGAAAATGGCATGCTGTTTAGTGTTAACTATTTTTCTAAGGGCCATATAAATTATTTAATTGTAATTCTGAAAATACTTATAGGACTAGACTGCAAGTACCCCGAAAAAAAAAAACAAACACGAGGTTAAATGACACAATTTTATTGTGATAAGCTTCACCTTCTTCCTATTAAAAAAAAACACCACCATTTACACAAATAAGTTTTACTAAAAAAAAAAGCCTGGAATGATATAATCATATATTGAATAAAATATGCTACAACAGCTCCTCATGTGGACACTTGATTCTGGATTAGTACATTGTATTCTAGAATAATTAGACCATTCACACCATGAAGTGATCATCACTGAAAGTTAAATTCTCTCTTTTGAGAACAGTGTCTTCACTTGAGAATAATTAATTCATACTACAGTGATGTTTGAGGAATGGTTATGCCAATCAACTGGTAACACCCAGACAAAATCTTCTGTTTTTACAAGGAAACACTACCTGGTACTTTTATTGTGAAGAACTCAGGAAAAAAAATTTCCTACAATTTTCCAGCTACACCAAATATCTTCTTGACCACGTCAGTGCGCAGTATAGTATTTCTCCCTGAGATACCAGCTGTCACTAAGAGACCTGATTTGTTGGACTTGATGATCCCTGAGGGCCCCCTCCAACTTGGATTAAAGCAGACTCCAGTATATTCACTTTGATTATAGTTCACGATCTCTTTTTCCTTCTATGTTGCTTTTATTTTGCATTGATAATGGGGATCTTTCTGATAACTGAGCTCACCTGTGTCTTTCTACATTACTGCAAGCCAGAAATATATCCATCTGGAAATGTTGCACTAGTGAAGAAAGAAAAGATTAAGCCAAATGTGGGGGAAAATAAAAAGAAAATGGAAAAAAAAGAAACCAGGGAGAAGGGGCACACATCCACCATTATCACTGCAAAAAAGTAAAACAGCCATTTCTATCAAAACAATGAAAAAAAAATCTTAGTTGCCCCCTATTTACTAGAGGTAGGACACCACAGGAAAAAAAACAAAATGCTTTAGGAAAATACTAGGAACAGAGAGAATAACTACTTCAAAAAAAAAAAAAAAAAAAAACAGGACAAAGGACTGTTTGATAAAAAATTGTTCAATTGAGATAATAATGTAATTGTGTATATAATAATAATGTAATGTAATAATGTTCAAATGAGATTAATAATGGTAATAAAAATTAATAGTGATCTGCAGCTCTTCTAATCTGCATTTTTCTTCCCATGCCTTTTAAGATACATATTGGAATAAAAAAGAAAAAATTCAGCAAAGTAAAAGAACGGACTTATCCTGGGTGGTCTTAATACTGTTACTATGCAACAGGTTTTTCACGCACAAGATGGCACTAGGCTCACCAAAAAAACACTACAAGTCATGTTCTTTGGTCTAAGCACAGTAAACCTGCAGTGATTCACACCAGCTGTGAACCTCATCAAACATCTTAGTAGTGGATACACTACCCTGTATGCATGTGTGTAAAACTACAAGAATGTAGACGTGCATTACTGCATATGATAAATTAGGAGACTGGAACACTGTGTGATGCAGTGACACGCTGGGATAGGATATGTACCGGAGCCTGCGGCTTGAGACTCAAGTCTGTTACTTCATGCCTTGAAGCAGATTGAAAAAAATCCATAATTCTGCCAGTGAAAGAAGGCAAAAAGCAACCGCCAACAGAAATTTTACCAGGACTGTATGCAATGCAGCACAGCATTAACTGGAATCGCATCTGTACAGTTTGTGTGATTTTAAGAGTGATCTTATGTCAGATGACTTTTTGAAACTATATAACTAAAATAATTTACAAGCTGTTTCACCACAGAACTCTTTATTACTTCCTTTTCTTCCTTTCTGATTTGGTCTAAATTTCCCGCAATTGTGGACCTTTATTGTAAGTGCTTGCAATTCAAAATAGCTGATGAATCTGACTATAATACTTATGTGATATTCATTTTATGACAGATGCTTAATTCTCATATTATTCATTTGAAAAGTTTAGATGACAGTAAAGAATATATTCTCTGACTGATTTAAATGACATACCGATACTTCCTCTTCTGCTGCAATATCCATATGGCTGTGAAAACTGGATCTGTCATCATCCTCATCCATATAAACTGGAGGCTCGTGCGATGTCATAAAAGTTGAAGGTTTGAAAAGATGTTTATTTAAAGGGTGCTGCCGTCTACTCGATGACTACAGTGGAAAAATGGTACATTTTAAAAGACATCACCTGGTTACCATTTAAACAATCCTTATCCAATACAACCTTGTCAAGAAGTCCTTCCTGCACTGAACAACACTGCATCATCTTTCCCATTATGATTACTTATATCTCTGTATCACAGCTTTGTATAGTCTCATACTGTGGAGTTTTTTTCCCCAATAGGAAGTGAAAGAGACTCCCCAATAGGAAGTGAAACACTGCTCTAGTAAAAACCTATCAAGAAAGTGCTCACATCATAAAAACCCAACCATCTAAACAAATGAGATAACAGAAAAACAGAAAATAAAACTGCCACGATTTTGAAGACTTAGAACTGAAGTGCAAAGATATTAATGACTTCCAAATCTCAATGGACGCTGCTAGTGTGGGACTAAGCAACTAAATGCTTTGCACACAACCCCACGCTTGACACATCATCAAATTCTTAGATATTCCAAGAACCCAGTTAATACAAGTCTAGACTAATTTTGTTCAGATTTCTTTTTTGGTCTAGGGAGAGAAAAAGCTATTGCTAAAAGCAGCTCGTTCCACCACAAAAGACACTTCTACAAGTTAGGAATAAATGCTCTCCAAAGGTTCTTTTTCATTGCCACTGACTGGAAAAGGAACCCAAGAAATGTCAGAAGAGATAAATTACTCCATTAGCGTGCATCTGAAACCTTTCAACTGTAATGCTGTCTGAAGGTGTAGAATGCACAGCTATTTGAAAGTAGATTACTTAAAGGCACTTAGCCCTTATTACATATTCCCCATGGAGGAATATTTAATACCAAACAGAAGAATATTTAATGAATGAAACTGACTCAACTTTTTACTTAGCTCCTTTCCAGACTACCTTTTAAGCATCTTGATATATTCCATAGCTCAAAAAAAAAAAAAAAAAGCGTGAATCAAAAACTCTAAGCATGAAAAGCATTTCTTTGTGTTTTGTCATTATAGAAGAGAGGACCGTCTTGCTCTTTGTCTAGGTTCTGTCATATAGATAAAGCATAATAAATATTTAACATAATTGTTACTTCATCTTTTATCAAGAACTTGTATCCCAGAGGTTCCTAAAACCAGTTACAAAGCCATTTATTTGAAGAGGAATTCAACATGTAACATTATTTTAAAATTGTGTATAGTTTAAAAAGGCAAAGCAATTATATTGGATGAAATGTAGCTATGCAGACAAAAATACAAAAGGAACTGAGTCTAGCCCAATTAACTTGTAAGGAAAGACATGAAGTAATACTGGTTGGAAACTGGTACCTCATTTATGCAGGAGAATTACAATGCACAGAATAAAAGTGAACACTTTGTTTTAAGACTGATGTTGAATCACTTGTGCTGATTTTTTCCACCTGCCTTAAGATCACTGGCTTCCTATGCTTTGCTTCCTTTCTAGCTTCCTTTAAGATACGCGCTAGAACAATTCCACCTGTAAAGTTAGGCTGTATCTCAGTCTGAGCTGACACAGTGATTTAAATATTCTATTAATATAAGGAAAACAGATCTGTATACATAGAATCACAGAATCATTAAGGATGGAAAAGACCTCTAAAATAATCATGTCAAACCATCATCTACCACCAATACTGTCCATTAAACTGTGGCCCTCAGTGCCACATCCCCACGGATCTGGAACACCTCCAGGTTTGGTGACCCCAACACTTCCCTGGGCAGCTGTGCCAGTGCATCTCTGCTTTTACAGGGAAAATATTTTTTGTAATGCACAAGCAATATTAGATCTGAAATGTAAGAAAGAAAAATGTATGTCTACACTTACACACTTGCATTATCTCACACGTGGTTATGGCCTACAATTTAACCAAGGATTTGAATTCTTTTTTTTTAACATCATTCTGCTTTTTAACATGATTCTACAATACTACCTACAAGCAGACAGTTAAAAAAAGTCATTTTTCCTTTGGGAAGTGTATCTTCAGGATTAAGCTTAAAAGAAAGTGAAATAATGACGGAGTATTACAAGCATTACATTAAAAAAATAAGTCATAACTGAATAAAGGAGTGCTAAATCAGTGGTTATGCATTATTTTCACTAGTGGCTGGCAGAAAAACTGGAGTATCCTGCATAACTTCATGTACCATTTATGTGAAGAGACATTACGTCATATGAGTTCAACAAGATGTTCAAGAATGAAATAAGACTCTCACCTCCCCAGTAACCATTTCAAAAAAGCAGACTAGGTGATCTCTATGGAGAAACCTCCTTGTGTGAAGAGCCTCTTCCGACACCAGTATTTACATTAAACATAACAAAGCCTTTTAGTCCCTCAGAAATGCATACTTTAAGAACCAGCATCCAATACTTACACATCTATTACAGGCAGTAAAGCAGATACTGCCGTTTATAGCATATGTATATACTCAGAATCAAAATAAACATGAGCACAGCACAAGCACAATCCAGGCTTTCAATACCCCCTTGCACTTCCTTTCTGCCATGATATCTTATTCTCTACTGGGAATAACTACAGTCTGATACAATCTGTATTGTAAGTAGACAGCTATGTTAGTAGACTGAGAAATCAAATCCCCCACATACATTGTTTGTTACATTTTTTCATCTGTTGTGTAATTATATTTTCTTTTTAACGTGGGTTTCAAATAGAAAATGGAGAAGCTACCTTGCTCCAAATCAAGGCACAGTTACCTTATTCTTACAATTCAGCCATAAGAATAAAGGTATTACTCACATTGCAAAAAGAGATGTAAGTGCTAGAGTTGTTCTACATATAAGCTTAAGAAAAAATCTAAGTTGGCAGCACTGCTATTGTAGTTTGCAAATGTTAAGAATTTTATAAAATACGGTTTCTGTATTTACTGTGCTGTGTATGTAAGCAGAACAGCATAAAGAACTTCACTGATTGCTGTTCAAATTAGTGAAAAATACAGTTAAGAGTCACATGTGTACTGATTAAGTGCTCCTATTATTTAGCAAACACAGTGATCTGCTGCCCTGCAGCACTTCTCATGTTCAGTAATAAGTCTTCCCAAATAAAATTAAGAGGAAAGAAAACAAGGGGTGGGACTAAGGTTATTTAAAATAGCAAGGTGATAAATAGAAAATAAAAGACTGTTTTCAGAAGGAAATTTTCACCCTCTTGAAATCAGCCCCCAGTACAGTAAACTGTACAAGTAATGCACAAGTAATACATGAATCTCACTACAGTATTTAAGGTATCAGTGTTTGCAGCTGGATTTCTTTTTTTTTTTGTTCTCCTATCAGAATGCAATTTTCCAAGAGATGAAGCAGCAGAATCATGCCTCTGTTTATAGAGTAGAATGGTAGGTTAAACTCCTGGTGAAAGTAAAATGGCATTACGTTGTTAGATGGCACACTGGAAAATTTCTGATAAAAGCACTCCTTCTTTGCAACAATTTCAGAGAAAACTAGGAGATAAATGTTGCACACACCCATTTTAAAGCACTATAGATACACAGTGGCAGTTCTTCCTATCAGGCTTGTCAGACAGCAACTTCAGGTCCCAAACTTTCAAGGAATTAAGTTTGTAAATGTTTGCTTTTCAGAAGCAATGTGGAGCTTACTCTATTCATTATCAGGAAACATCAATGCAAAAAAAAGAACACGTTACTCCACAAACTGCCATTGTGACAGGTTTTAAACAACCTCTTTAAATATAATGGTAACAGCAACAAAAACAAGTATATACAGAGACCGCTCTCTTCAAACATCTAGAGTTCTCTTTAGTACCCAAGGGAAGAACTACAAGACTTACATCAAAAGATATAACTGGTCAGTGCAAAAAATCTAGGGTCTTTTCTTTTGCAAATTAAGAAGATTTCTCAGGATTGTATTTTCTCACTCTTTCCAAAACCAGGAAAACCACTACATTTTAATGATAATTTCTATTAACTTCCTATTTTAATGGACACACACCACAAATCACAATAAAACACAGCAATTCAGAATTAAGTCTATGCCTGTGCTAGTTTCGTATGCTGTTATATTTAATTTTCTGTGGTTTTGATAATTAAAAGATGACTACAGAATATGATGTATTTGGCTCCTCATCTTCTGCCAGTATAGTTCTCATTATCCCTTTCTAGATTAATTTCAGTAAACTTACAAATGAGGAAAAAATACACCCAAGATCAATCAATCCTTTGGCCCCGTTAGCTCTGTCTGCAATCTAAACGCAGTGTTCTATTTTCTGATACTTCATCTCCCCAAGGTTATTCAATTAACAGGTGTTGATGTAAAATTAGAATAACACCCAATTCACTCTATATTGCTAATGTTAAAATAACAGATCAAGAAATACATTGGTGGAGCTTGCGAGTAAGAAAGTTGTAATCAAGACTAATCAAATCCATTGAAATAATTAAGTTTCAATTTGCATGCAAATGTAACAATAAAAACGGAATTTCTGCTGTCTCACCTTTTTTGAGTATAAATATAAATTTGGAGTTCTTCCTGGAACTGGAATACCAGCTTTAGTCAGTTTAATAAAATATTTTTGCACTCTACTGGCGACCTAAAAAATACCAACATGCAACAACTGAACGTCAAATGAAATATGACAGGCTTGCACATCAAATTTTTGCCAGTACCAATTACACTGGCTCACAATATAAAGACTCCAAACTTTCACTTCCAACACTGCAACAACTACTCTGTTATATATTCTGTAATGCTACATTTGTCATATTTCCAGATGCTTTGAAGCTTTCATAGTAAAAAATCATCTTGTTCAAACATACACAAGGAAACCAAACAAAAGCAGTGATAAAGAATTTAAGCAACTTCTTACCTGCTGAAATTAAACTTTTTCTGTGTTAACAGTAAACAGTAACACATAAATTATATACTGGTACCATATAGAAAATTCTTCCACGTTTTATTTATGAAATGAGCTTCATACATTTTAATTTGCCACTATGGAAAAACATTTGTATAAATACAGATATCACTAGAAATGAAGTAATGTTTTATACTGAAATACTTAATATTCCTTAATGTGAAAACACACTAGCTAAACAGAAGAAATTAAAATACTATAAAAACAAGACATCAGCTTTTTTCTCGTGGCCAATCTGGAGAAATTATGCCGTTTTACTGAAAAAGCTCCTAAAAGTCAGACACAGAAACACTCAGTGTCTCCACTTCTGGCTTCCTTTGTGGATGTGGACACCAATATAGAACCAATTCTGTGATATACAAGTATTAAAATGTGTGCCAATTATCAAGATGAGAAATAAATTATTCAAGAGATGAGAATAAATCCAGATACAAATTCTTATCACGCTTTCTAAAAAGCAATAAAAAAATGTTATCAATGAGAGGAACTCCTCCGCAAAGCGTCCTACTTGTTACCTGCTTAGCTGTTCTATTTCCCAGTTCATCAGCTATCTTCTGCCACCTTCGGGACTCTACTTCCTCTGGTGGATACTTCAGAAGCAACTGCTCGAGTTTTTTCTAAATCAAACAAAAACCAAGAGTTAAAAAAAACACAACCTATTTTAATATAGGCATGAGTTGTCAAAGTACAAGTATCTATATATATGCGACTTTAGCTTCTAATTACTAATTAAATATTATTACACAATTTGTTTTTATTATTATCATGTTTGTTATCACTGCTACAAAATAAATAGAAAGGTTTCCCGTTACCTGTTCCTCTACAGTCCACAGTTGGTTAAAAGTTTCAGGTTTGGTCTCATCGCAGAGTCGCCCTCTTATCATCTGTTCAAACAGAGGACATAAAATGGAAAAGGAGTTTAGAAAACATACGGCTAGGATACTCTGATCCTCTTCCTACCTAAGTAAAACGAAATATAGACCAAAAACAGAAATACAGACCAAATAAATGCAGGGAAATTTGAAGTAAGTTTTGCCTAAATAATTAAAAAAAAAAGTAAACAGATTTCAATACATGCATGAGCCTCATGACCAATTTTAGCATTTGATGTGGAAGTTTAAAATATTCACACAGTAGTTTAAAAAGTTACTATTTTATAAAAATTTCCTTTTGTGAGAACTACCTGTGGACGACTGCTTGTAGAACCTTCTGGACCATCACTTAAAGGCAAGACAGAATATGAAATTGACTCTCCATCTTTCTTGGGATCCAAAGGACTTTTTGGTCTTGCAGGTATACCTACTGGAGGGAACAAAGGAAAGGGTTAATTAAATCTCCATACTCATCTCTTGCTTTTTGTAACATACATTTTTTCTCCTTTTACCTTTGTCAAAAATCAGCTTTGCTCTTCTACTGTTACGTTTTCGGTTTTTGAATTCTCTCTCAAAGTTTCCAAGGCTAGTGGTGTATTGGTCCCAGGCAATCTCAGGGAGTTGAACAACTCTCTGAGGATATGGAAGACCCATATCAACCTGAAAAAAGAAAGTAAACATTGAAAAGCAATATTTAAATTAGTTGAATATCCAAACAAATAGCTACAAATCCTAAAAAGTAACGAAAACCTGATGCTGCCTTTTAGCTAACAGCAAAATTGAAAATCAATATTTTTGAAGTGCCATGCAGCACACAGTTTGTTTGTTTTTAAGGAGAAGGTATCTTTCAAGAGTAATACACAACAGTGCATATAAAATATGCAGCGGCACGGACAATGATGGCTTATTAAGGTAAGACTTGAAAATGTGTGTTTCACAGTTGAAATAAGGAGTTCCTGACTTCAATTTCTCATTGCTGTCTGAGTTTTGTTCAGACATACTTTTTGCCTAGGATCTGTACCTTTCTCAAGATTAAGAAAACACAGGAAACCACAGGACTTCAAGTTTTATCATCTGATAAACCTAAACACATCTCATCAAGGAATTCAGTGTATGTTTTACACTGATTTTGCTGTCTTCTACATAGAACACAACCGTTGCAAGGGTCACCAATTTGACGGCCAAGCTTAAGAGTATCTATTTCCTTGGGTTCAGGCACTCATATGCACCAGATGCTTTCAGCTAGCATTACTACTTCCTGCATGATACAACCATTATCATATGTAACCTATTAAGTCTTGCATGCTATAAGTTCATCTCAAAATGTAATGGATAATAACCACTGAAACCAATGGGCTTAGAGAAGACCTCTCTAAATCTACGTCTCTACAAGCATAAGGTGAGGGCATTGTAAGGTACCTATTTCATTTTCCTCTGAAATACAGAATATTGCTGCCAGACAAGAAGGGGAGGCATTTGTCACTGGCAGATGTAGGAGTGAAAAAATACTCAACCTTTAAACCTTTTAACATCTGTTCTTTTTTTCTTTTCACTTGAAAAACAAGATCCTTACTTATCAGAATTCATTCTCCTCTCTCAGACAATGTTTCAGTTATGTTATCCAGCACTCTTCTAGACATATTTTCCAGAGTTCATTTTGGTTTTATGAACTGTATTTCCCACTCTTTAAAAACTACCCTACCAAATTCACTCATAGTACAAGACTTAATTCCTCTAATAAGAAAAGTCCCAAATTCTTGATCTGAAGTTTATGACTTGTAGATTTCAGGTAGTCCTAAAATATTCCTCTTACAATTAGAAATTTTAAAATTACATTTCCATATAAGAAAAAAAGGAAATATATCTAATTGAATATTTGAGCGCTTTCTCTTACAGATTTGATAAGCAAACAACGGGCCATTTTTTGCTCAGCAGACAAAAGGCTTTAGAGTCCTAATGCAAGTTTATAAAGAATTCCAATTTCTACAGATGATGAATCACTAGTTATTAAAAAAAAAATCTGAGTAAGACTTAAGAAATGCCCATTGAAATACCTTCTTCTGGAGTCTTTCCACAAATCCAATAGGATCTTTCAGTGCTTCTCTCTGGTGTCTGCCTAAACTTTCAAGGTCTTGAACTGCTTGAGTACGTTGAGCCTCGAGTACAGCAATCGTCTGTAACAGTCTCTGATAACTACAGAGACAAAGGAAAACATCTCACTAAATTTGTCTTCAAGAGTGAACCTCCAAATCTAAATACTAGCCATGATTATCTCCTAGTATCTAACAGAATTCATAGCTTATCCAAAACAGGTGATAGGCATTTTTACTGAATTATATAAATAACTGTATCAAAATTATTTTAAGTAGATGAATTTATATAAACCAGTAAAAAACAGTGTTACTATTACTACTAATACATTGAGTTTTTTTTAAACCTAAATTCTATACTAGCTAAAACAATGCTACCAAGGACACGCTTCTCATATTCTCAACAGTTATGCTCTATATTCTTCACTTAGAAAAAAAAAAAACCCAACAGAATGATACAATTTCACTCACTCCAAAATAAACCACAAATGATTCTACTGCAAAAATTCAACATTGCACTCAACCACCTACAGAATGTATAAGAATGACTCTTAAGAACTCCGCAGCTAAACATTTCAGAGAAGCTTCACTTCAGAGAACAGAATAACCATTTGCAAACGTGACAATAAACCACCGAAAGAAATTTACAAAATAAATACATACAGGAGAGATTTCTCTAATAATACAGAGGTTAATTGAAATGTCAGTGTTCCCTCAAATACACCATGCTTGATCCCCATGCAAATCTGATTTTCTATTTAACAAGTATGCTAAAGATCACTTTAAGACTCACATCTGCACTCAGTAATGGAGGCTGCCCAGACTGTCTTCTGTAAAGCTAACTCAGGGCAGGAAATCACACAGTCTTACAATAAATGAGTAATTCCTTTCATTAGCTTTATAGGTATGGTTGTCCACTTCAGATCACAAACCTGTGACACCTGTGGCCCCTGTTGTTACAAATCACTACATATCAATGCTTTCAGGAAAATGCTTTCTGACATTTAGTATTACAACTACGTTTTAGTTTAATGCAAAATGCAACCCAGTGCGTATTAAAATCAAGTAAGATCTATTTACTACTAAACTATTTCAGTAAAATCTTCTTTCTGTTCCCTTATTGCTAAAGTAAAAAGAATCTTAACGCAATCATTTCCACACATACTATAAAAAGGATCCAGAGGTTTCAGAGAAATGCAAGATTTTCAATCCACTACATTGGTAGTTGGGTAAGTGTGGGGAAGTAAACAGCTTCGAGGCAAAATACAGGCTTCATATCATCAAGCGTATGAGTTTCTGCCCAGACACTGCATCACCTCAGAGAAGGTGATTTTCTTTCCACTTCTGTGTAATAGCTGAAAACACAAACTATAGCCACGAGTTTTTCAGCTTGAAACTAAAGTGCTGAGTTCATTTAAAAACAGCGTGATACAAATCTCCTATGGATTTCTTATTTAAATTAGTCCTCACATATTCAGGTTACATTTAATTGACACCTGAAATGCTCATTAAATAAGTAGCGAGGTTATTCTTGAACATACAAAATGATTTCAGAAATAACTTTTGTGATGGTATACGTCAAGATCGGCCTGAGACAACACTGCAGCTCAAGTTGTTATGGGCACACACAAGTAAACACAAAACCTTCTCTTAAGTTTTTACCAGTAACTTCTGATTACTGCTTATCTTTGTGCTGGGCAACCTCCATCCATCTCAGGTGCCCTGACAGTACTTGTCTGCCCTGTACACTCTAGAGAAGTGAAAGAAAAGCGGCTAATAAAAATATTCAGGGAGATGAAGGACAACAAAAAGCCTTTTCTCCATCATCAAGTAATGCAACTTCTGCTCAACCTTTGGAGTTAACTCCAGTCATAGCAATAGAGACTCAAACATTTGCAGTTGATGTTGTTACAGTGGCTCAAGAAACGAAAGGCAGATATTTAATTTCCTTATTTATTCAAATTGTATTTGATTGCTTTCAAAATTGAATGGAAAAAAATAATCATTATATTCAACACGGTTACATATAAAGAAGGCAAAAGGCAATCAAATACATTTTACAAATGCTGGTTTCAATGAGGATTCACATGGCACGGAAATTATCTTAATGAGGTGGCCTTCACTAATTAAGTCTGAATGGAAGAAGAAATTGCACTTAGGAGAAGTAACAAACAAAACAAGAATACTGAAAGCTAACCACTTCTTAAAGCATTCAGGTGACTTCAGTTATCACTGATGAGAAGTTCAATGGCTCACAAATGATCCCACTGGTCTTCATGGGAATACATAAAATGCTACAACAATGTCAGAATCAATCTGAAGCATTTCACATGATGCTGATCTGCCATAACATAGCACTTTTTTCATAAAATACTTCAGGAGAGAAGAGGGTTTTGAGCAAACAGTTCACAGTACTTTTTAATACTTCTGCTAAAGAAATGTGTTTACTTCAAGTTACTCCAACTTCTATATTTGGTTTTTAATGAGTGGTTATTTTCTGAAGCACTGAAGTAGGACCACAGGTTTATTATGTGAGTATCAGACTTGTTTAAGTGAGGGAAAACGTGCATCTTGGGGTCTTATTTTCCAAAGAAAACACTGAAAATAATTAACATTTTCCACACTGAGGTATGTCATATTTGCTAAGTACTGAAACATTCTTTTAAATTCTAACACAAGTTTTTAACCAACTGTATAACAGTGCACGAGTCCTTTACATTTCAAATCACTACTGTTTTCATATGTTTGTACAGGCTTTTACTTCTGTGATCCCACACAACTGCAGAAGAGCCAAGCATTTCTCCGCAAAAATTTCTCTGTGTGAAATAACACACAGTCAGCATTTTCTTGAAGTCTGTCTGTTCTGGCATAATACTTCTACCATGTTACCAAAAAAAGTGCACACATGCACTTAATTTCCATGACAGTTCCAAACAACAACAAGAAAGCAGCAAACAATTTTACCATACATCTTGCAGGGTTTTCTTTTTTGTAAATAAACACAACAACTCAAACTACTTCCTGAAGTTGTGAGCCACCATCCTCCAAAATCTAAAAAGCCCAGAGAATATAAAGGTATGGGGCAGTGAATGGAGAAAGTTACTGCAACCTGTCTCCCCCACTGCTGCAGAACATCGGCACACACCAGAGAGGTAAACCACACAGCCACCATCTCAGCACTGCCCGGCTGCAACCACGTGATTTTGTACAAAATCTGTGAGGAATTATCATGGAAAATGATCCCACATTCTCTGCTAAAACAAAACAAAGTCATATGATTAAATATCCGTTACCTAAGGAAAAGTGCAGCCAGTCTAACACCTACCCTGATGGAAGTTACACTTTCCTCAGTTGAAATTACTACATTTTTAGGACGTAAGCCTGAAGCACAGTTTACTTTGCAGGAAAATTTTCATCCTACACAATGTACTTCCACAACTCACACATGAAATGACTTAGCAGCAGCCTATACCAGAGGCCGTGTCATTCTGCATGTTTAAATAAACTCATGTCAGAGTTGCACTAACAGTCAGATGCTAGTTTCTGGTCTGAACATTTCTTGAGAGGAAAATATACTCTAAGTCTTAAGTGAATGAGTTCTCTGAGGAACAGACAGCATGAAATGAAGATTTTAACTAATCTGATTCACATCTGCAAACTGAATGAAATCAACGAGTGAAGCTTTTCAGTTAAATCATATTAAAGTAACATGAAGCATCAGTTTTGTCCTGCTAGACAATGTAAGGGGCAGATGTAAAAGAGTGGCAAAGCTTTCTCTGCAAACAAACTCCCTACAAAGTCTGAATCCACAAACATTTAGGAACACTTGAGAAAACTGTGAGCCACATATGGATATTGTCTCATCCATAAAAAGGAAGTTCTATTTCAAGTATCTTTGTCCAAAGTAAATGTACACATTAACTCAGTATGCTACAGTGCACTATCAGCTGAGTTGTCATCATGAAATACTGAAACAGAATTTTAAGGCATTTTCTCATCTTTAAGGTGGAGACAAGATGTATTACATCCATTCTCCCCTAATGAAAATAAATGGAACTTATAGAATGAAATCCCCTCAATCCCAAGTTCTAGTCTCTATTTCCTAACATGAACTACTTCATCTTTTTCAACATTTGATGACTATATGACACTCTCAGTGATACAATAAATATTCTCACATTTGCTTATCTTTATAAGCAGATATAACTTTGATCACCCCCGTTTCACAGCATTCAGACAGACTACCTTACAGACATAGAGGTGAGCACTCATCGCTTACCACTTGTTTTCAGTACAATCAGTTGTGGATTTTAGACACTTCAGATGCTATCTCAAAGTTACCTCCTTACTGTTTAAATATATTTATCACTATTATCACTGTTAGACTATTACTGCAAACATATGCAGTATTTGAAACTTGTATTTTCAAGAACAATCAGTTACCTATCATTCATTGGGAGGCTTTGAGTAAGTCTTTGTTTTAGTGCCATCTACTGGCACTCCAACAAAATGGATATTAAAATGCTCTACTCAGTCACTTCAGATTTAGGAAAAGTATCAGCAGCTCAGAAAAAAATCCTTATCAGGCGCTAAACTAAGAAAGGATTGGCATATTAATCAGGTTGCACTGGAGGACTGAAAACTAATGCAGAAAAAGTGTACTCCAGTATTAGTCTAAAGTTGTGGAAAATATATTTAGAATTTCCATTTTAACTCAAGGCAGCTTCCTGGAGAAATTTTCTAGTCAAATAGAATCTTCTCTTTAAAAAATAAAAAATGGTGGGTTTTTGTTGCTGTTTAAAGTTTAGATCAGAATCATCAGACAAAGCACCCAGCTTTTAAGCTTCATCTGAAATCTTTGCCAGTACCATGATATAGAAATTTGAATGTACTTTTTCCTCACAAATTACTCTAATGTCCAGCAGAGATTTTTGAAAATCCATTACTACAGTGGGGAAGAGTGCTGAGATTCCCAAGTGAGTGCAAGACTTGTAGAACACACCTGACAGCAACATGGAAGCAAAAGAGACCGATGAAAAGTGGCCCTTTTCTGACAGCCCTTCAGAAACAGAAAAGCACATAATCAATATGGGCATACATCAACTCCTGTCAGGACAAAAGCACCTTTACCTAAAGAAAGCAGCATGTGTTAGGTTTTTCCTTACTAATACTATGATACTATGACTAAGATAATTGACTTACAGCCAAACTTTGCAATCCATAATTAATTTTTTCTTCTTCTACAACTTGATTTCTTTATATGTACAATAATTCATTGTACTTTCTATATCCATAAATAATGTTTCTATTTCAAGGCATTTAAAAGACTTCTGAGATAAATAATAATCAACCCATATCTCCATTTTATGTAAAAAACAACAACAAAGCCTACACACACAAGGCCAGTTCTCCATATTCACCCTGCTGATAACAATAAAAATTGCAATTTCTGAACTCCAGGATGAAGTTGTAATAAGCACTCAATTAAAACAATATACAGTCAAGAAGTACAATAAAATAATTCTTCTCAAAGGAAGAACTTAAAAACAAAACAAAAACAAATACACAACAAAACAACAACCATCACTAAACCAAAAAACTCTTCTGCAGCCTTTTACCTGGATGCTAAAGGAACACCATTCCACCCTTATTTCAAAGGCAGCCCAAGGAAAGAGTTACATGCTCCTTCTAACTTCCTGGCTTTCTATTTTTAAGCATTTGATCAATATTTTGTTGGTTCTGAACCTCTGATGTCCCTTTCTTTCTTAAGTCTTTATGTTTGGCTCAGAAACAGAACATCCACACCCATGCATTTCTGTAGGCCTTGCTCTTGCCAAGAGCTGTCCACCACACTCAGTAGTGCTTACTATTAGCCATACCAAATCATCCTTAGCAAATAACTGCATTTCCAGCTAGTTTTCAAAGTTTCTAGTAGCACTTATATCTCTGTGCCTCTGAATGAATGTGTAACTTATTTCAATTTTGTCAACATGAAAAGGTTAAAACATCAACCATTAGCCCTCCCCAAATTAACACATTAATACAGCCTGCTGCTGATGTTCCTTTCATTTAAAAGTATTTGTGAGACAGTCATGAGTGGGGAAGATGCTGTAGGTCTGTCATTCCTCTATTTTTGATGCTTGAAGTGGTATGCAGAAACTGCAGAAGAACTCTTTTTTTCACAAGAGGCATGAAAGGGAATACCAACAGCACACTTTCAACTATTACTTCTTCCTTCTCATCTGTAATGAAAACAGTTCTAATTCCTTCACTGAAAGAAAATGCCACTTTGATTTCTTCATTATCTCCCCTTGGATATTCTTCTCTTAAAAGATAATGGGAAAGCAGCCAAGGGGCTTTCTTAGAGAGACAGAATATGAGTACCCCATCTTGTTACCACAAGACTCAACCAGCTGAACAGAAACCCCATCTCATAAAAAAAGAAAATAAAATCTGAGAAAGCTGGCAGTACTGATTACTGAACTCATTCAACTCATTCTGTGTTACCCTATGCAGGTTCTCACTAAAAAGAAAATGACAAAGAAAACCCCCATTTAGATGCATGTTCTTGCTGTAGGAACAGAATGTACACTTTTGGGTAAAAGAGAAAAGAGAAGAATGGAATAAAACATACTTTTTATTAACATCCACCATGAAAATAAAACCATGGACAAACACAGCTTGCGCTTGTCTTAAAACTTTTGAATGTCATCACATATACTTTTGCTTTTGTGACAAGTGTCACTCATGTATAACCAAAAACACAACCAGAACAGCAGTTGTGCTGAATTTATAAATTAATATCTCTTTTTTTTTTTTTAACTTTTTTTTTAAATCAGGACCTGATTGCTATGAAGATCCTTCAGGAATTTTAAGTGCTTTTTATGACCAGGTGGAAAAAAACTTCTACCATTGTTCTGTATTAAGATAGTAAGTTGGTGGGTGTTTTGTTCGTAATTTGTACATTTTTTTCCTCCGTGATTTCTGAACCATGGTGATCAAGGAAGCTCGAAAAATAAGTGAGTTCCTGAATGTTCTCTATCTGCAGTTTGGAAGTGGGAGAGATCACAATTACCATCTCCACTAAGGGTAAGGCAAGCAAAGCAGACATACTACTCTGCACCACAGAGCTTGTGCTCTCTTCCAGGTCAGGAAGTGACAACTTGGAAGAGTGTAGAAAGAAAAAAGGAGAAAAATCAGGCAAATCAGAATGGAAGAGAATTCAAGGAGCAAAGGACACAGTATTCCACAGGACACATTACTGAAATGAGGATTGTTCTGTGGTTGATACTGCTGTTCACTAGGACAGTACTGTGGCGGACAGCAAGATAAATATATTCAGAGACAGAAAAATGAATTTGACATTTCATAGTTCCCAGAATAAACCTATTACTAGTGAGGAAAAAAAGCAGATACAGCACAGCCCAAGGCATTCCCTCTCACAAACTAAGAGCTCTATTATTTAGTGTTTATTGAATAGTTTATGTAATTATAAAACATGTTCTATGATTATGAAAATACTCTTACTAAAGCTTGCTTTGATCCTGCAATAGTTTATGTCATTTACCTTTTTTTTTTTTTTTTTGTAAGTATAGAGTAAGTACATTATAAAAAAATAATAATGCCAGCAGTAAAAATTACAAAAAAATATATCAAAATCCTAACTATCTTACACTGGTGTAAAATGTAATCAGCACTTAATTAATAGATCTGGTGGTATGCCCATTACAGTAGCACAACATGATTTAGTAACGCAATTATCCACACTACCACTCTGCAATTGATCAGAACTCCTATTACGAGTTTCTAAGTGATTTCTCTTATTTTTCTGCTTTGCAGATAAACTAGCTGCAGCATTCAAGAGATACATTCAATGAGATTTTTACTTAAAGCCAATATTTTGGTACTTACTGAGAACATGGATCTATATTAAAGAACAGAACCTGCTCCGTGAAAAAAATCTATGCTTAAATTTTGCATTAGTATGTGATGTAAGAAAAAGATATCACTTTATGCCATGTTACCACTCCACGGCGCAGATTAAGCAAGAATCAAAACACATTCCGATCCAAAGCGTACGGCACATATGCCTTTAAAATAAAAAACATAGCTGCTAACTTCTATTATTCTCCAACGCTAAAATTTATACTTCACCAGTGCTGAAAAATACCTTCCTATTAAGAAATCAGCAGAGGTTACATATTTACAAAATAACTGCTTTCTTCTAATATTCTCCACCTCAGTAAGGAAAAAATCAGCCACTGAAAAGTAACTTGATTTTCTATTTGCACCAATTTGTTGTATTCCTGAAGATATTGAAAATCTACCAACCAGTCTCCTCACAATAAAACTGCATGCATGCTGCAGAGAAAAATGAGATAAAGGTGTCCTGAAAAATAATAGAGAAGGATAATTCAGTCTACAGTACTGGCTACTCATAGCTACAAACCCTCACTACAAAGGAATGTTACACAATCTTATCCGTACATTGAGATTAATCCATACTATGTGATAAATTTGATCTATTCTCTGACATACCTGAACATATCTGAAAATACAGAGATAAATACTGTTGTAATATTCTTGAATAATATGTAAACATAAAGATAGATATGGTGCTGTTATCATAAAACATAATCAATGAAAATAGTCTGATTTTTAATACTCATCCAGTCAAGGAAAAAAAAAAGTGGTACATGGATATTAGTGAAAAATGCTGCTGAAGAATTACATTAGAGTTGCACTTCAAGAAGAACTGGTAATACCAAATGAACAACTACCATACCAAGATGCACCAGACTGCATTCTAGCAAGTGCAATGAGATGAAATTCTACAGAGAACTTCTAAAATCTGATTTATTAGGTTGAAACATTTGTGACCAACTGAATAAAATACAGAATTTGTAACATAGGAAAAGATGCCAGAGATGCTTTTTTTGTTTGTCACATGCATGTAATATTGGAAGTTAAACACATTCAAATAAATCAACAACGTTTCTACGAGTGATCAGTTAAATATCAGATCTTACTGGAATATCCAACATATTCCTCTGTCTTTCCAGGTTTCTGCAACAACAAAATCCACAGTAAGAATTCACAAAATGGGGTTTTAAGAGATGTATTAAACTAATTCATTCTAATCCATCTGACTTCAGATTAAATGCTGGTACAACTATTGCAATTTTAAATATTACAAAGTAATAAAAACAAAGATATGAGAATATTTATTTACCAAACAAGCACAACATACTGGCTCTTGCATCTTAATGCTTGCAGGCAAGTATTCATGCACAATTCATGAATTGTGCCTGCATCTATAGGCCTAATCCCCTCCCTGTAAAGCTAACCACCAAATTACATGATCTTAGAAATAAATACACTGCACAATGCCTTACATGTACACGGAAACTCAATTCCTCAATCATATTTTCACCAAAAGTGTTCAGTAGATCCACAGAAAAGTGTTGAGCAGAATTTTTTCCCCCTCATACAACCCTAATGCTTGCCAATCAATACAAACCTCCAAAAACAGTAAGTAGAGAGGAAAAAGAAAAAAAAAGAACATTAAATGAAACACAAATACAGGACAAAGGGGAAAACAGACTGAGAAGTTAATGCAAAGACAGAAAATTAAAGTAAGCTTTTGCACTGTAAGGGAGAATTAAAATGTAAAAAAAAGAAAAGATATTATATGCTATCGATAAAAGACACGTGCAAAACACAAAGCACAACATAAAATTCAGCAATGCAAAATTAAACAAAAATCTCTGGTTCTATGGAAATATCTCCAGAGAAAACACAAACCCTTCTGAGCTAGGAAATACAAGCACAGTTCTCAAATATTCACCAAACCATGCTTTTTTCCTGAAACAACAATTTTTCTGATTACAACAATACACAAGAATTCAAACTGGGAATGTAATAACAGGAAAATTAACATTAACAGTACTTTACAATTATGCAAGCCTTTAGATCAGCCTGTCAGTGTTGATGCAAACATCCAACACTGCAATAAATGTTTTGTTTAGAGATCCTGAATCCTTCTTTGCAGGATGGATACATCCTATTGGAGGGTTGTGGAGCACCCACCACTCTGACCTCTCAGAATAATATTCCACACTTTGCTTTCTGTGGTTATTTTTCCTAATGCACCATCAGTTGTCTAAAAATATTCATGTATGCATGTTGCTTAAAGATGAGAACACTGAAAGAACAATAGATACAAGAGTATCACAACATACTTGTTTTCCACACAACAAGCCATATCACTAGTTGTTGGAGGTTTTGCTATACTGATGTTTTATCAATGTTGGAACAGCTCCTTGGAGAGTGAAAATTCAGCTGAATGAACATATATGTAATCAAGCTATGTAATAAAATTAGAAATAATTTAAATCTACAGAGATAAATTGATTCTTCAGTATGGAGGAACAGAGCCTTTTTTTCCCCTGTATGAAGGATGTGAAGAACAATATTACTGTCTTGCAAAATCTACCTCCTGATCCCAGTCAAAATGTTAACCTCTCTCCAAATTTGCTTTCAAAAGTGAACAGAAACATAAGCCAGAGGAAATATCATCCATAAAGACAAGTTTAATCAGAAACTAACAAGACAGAAAAACAAAACGGTATGCCATTTGTACATCTAATAAGCCTAAGACCAGCACACACTTTGCTAAGCTAAAAATATCGAAGTCAAAATGAATATAGCCTTTATCTGATAGCACAGGAACACTGGAAGTTCTCTTGCACCTCACTAATCTAGGAAAACACTTCTGCTATCACTTTTTAATTTAATGTTTTCAAAAATAAGCATCAAGTGAGACTGAACAGGAATAATCCAACACATCACTGAACAGCCATAATACAAAAATTAAGAGTAGCCTGTAGTGAACACTTATTTCTAGATCCGGAAATGAATGCATAGCACTGTATTTTATTAATTCTTGAACTATGAAGTTCCAGATAAAAGATAATTTATTTTCATAACGCATTCAAAAATGCCAAATATAGACCTCAGATCTTTCATATGATCCTATTATCAAGAGAAACCATTAGAATACTAGACTTATTTTCTTACAAATATAACCTCTACCCTACATTAAAAAAAGAACGAAACAACACGTTTCCATCCAAAATCTTCCAGCATTAGTAACATTTTTTTAAAGGAAAAAAAAAGATCCAGTTAAGTAACACTACCTTCAAAAGCACGCTTCCCTTGTCAAAAGTAAAAACTACAGATTTTTGATCTAGAAGAGACTTCTATGTTTCACTTTTTTCACTAAAAATCAATCAGATATAAGATAAAAACCACAGCACTTTCTTTAGAAAATAGGCATTTGGACAGCAAGTTAGGAGCAGGGCCAAGTTGCAGGCAATCTATATAAACTTCCAACTTCAAAAGGCCCCGACCAGCTCTCACAAACTATTTGCCTGTCTGAACAAAAAGTAGCAGAACTTTCAGAGCAACCTTCAATATTCAAGACTTGACAAAAGAGCACGTTCCTGCACGTTCCTGAATTTTTTCAAGAACTCCTTAATACCTGTTTTATTTAATAATAACAACCCTTCCCTCCCTTTCTTTCTTTTTTTCCTCTTTACAGCATTTACATTTAGTTACAGGTTTTCATTTAAGGAACTCCTGAGTCTTGAATGTGGTTATTTTGGAAGAAGTTAAAATTGAGGCTACATGTAAAAATCTGACCTACTCTTCATCATTCTTTTCCTACTATACACCAAAGAGGTGGATACTATATGACTATAACTCGATAAGTTTTACTATCATACCTAGCAAAGTCATTCTATACACAGATACAAAAATTTCAAAGACAACAGTCCATCTTTCTCATTTGCAATTTAGACAAAGCTGACATTTTCTGTATCTAACAGGAAAAGTATCCATATACTTCGGACTGATGCTTGAAGCTGTACATCTTTCACAGTTATTTTAACATCTCAGTGTGACTCAGTCATGCTCTAATTATGGTCTAATCCCCAGTTTTCTCTGATTAAAATAATGCATTTGTATCCAACACTGAGCAAAATTTCACCATGAATACAATGCAACTACTATCCTCCCCAAACAGACAAATTTCTGCTGGACTGAACTATCATCTTTGCTTAGCATTTCTTATTCATTACAATTGTGCTATTTACATAAATTAAAGCAGTGTCTTTAGCTCTTAATATGGAGCAAACTGAAGTTCACCTGCATTTGGCCTTTCAGTACTCACAACAGAAAGAGAAGCAAACATTGCAACTACAAAAGACGCAGAACTCAGTAGAGCAGTACAAAGACTGTTCAATAAAATCTGGACCAATTTACTATTTGAAGACAATTTTTTTCTATGTAGACTTTCTTCACTGAGAGAAGTATACTTCTGTTTTAAGAATCACTGTCACAGATATCATATATTTACAATTACCACAATTCTACTTACAGATACCTAAGTAAATGTAAAAACAAGTCAGTGCTCTTTTCTAAAAATTAGAATGTACACATTTGCATTTAAATGCAAAACAATGCAGGTGTAACTTACTCCAGAGGAAGTTCTCAAACTGCTACAGTTAGTAAATTCATCTTTCTTAATATGATAATGGTCTTTCCCATGAGCAAGAAAACAAGGTATCTAACCTTAAATTCTACGTACAATAGAATGACAAATCTTCAAACTGTCTGTGCTCTGTCACAGGCATTGATACGTAACTGAGCTCTTTAATTAGAGAGTTATTAATCCTTTGGCTTTGCTTCCAGCTAGTTTTCTAGAGAAAAAACAAATGTGTTTCCAAAAACAATTTTTGTCCAAAGAACTCACATCATGAGAGATGTATAAACCACATTGCTGTACCATACTGCATATTAAATAGTTTAATTTTGTTTGAAGTAGAAGCAAGAAAGAAAAATGAGTACTGAAGAACACAAAAATTATAAAGCAGTTAAGTTTTTCTGAAAGTACTTTAAATACTTATTATGTATTTTTATAAGACAAAAGCAGAATTCATGGTTACCATAGTTACACATACTCTTTGTTGTGTTTCAATGCCACATGATCTGACTCAAAGTAATACACATCAGGCTCTTCCTCCTCATCCTCTGCAGTGTGGTTGTTGGCACTCTCTTTGGCAGATGGTACACATCCAGCAACAAGCCTAGCCTCTGAAAATGGCTTTCTTAGTCCGTCACTCCCATTATCTGTATTACAATTTCTCTCTTTTTCATTCTGTTTAATCTCTTCAGAATTTTTGGGAGATCCATTGATATTATTAATACCTACAGGTACATTCTTTTCTGTGGGACTAAGATTATTTTCCTCAACTTGTCCATTTTCTCTACAAGGAGAGTTATTTTTAGTAGGGCTACTTCTGACAGGAGCAGCCCTTCGTGGTGAAGTTCTCAATGTGTATCTGTGTTCTTGAAGTTCTGAAATAGATGTCATCTGAGCTGAAACACAGTCCAGCAATGAAGAATGTGGTTCAGGTTCACCTGAGATTGATGTACTGTCATGATGAGTATTCGGGTTGTTGGTGGTGTTTTCAGCACACTGTTCCTTAGAGGCACTGCTATCTCCTACTACGTCTACTTCCTCCTCAGAATCCCTCAACAAAGTTGACTGGATTTCAGAAAAGGACCCAGTAGCTGGCTCATCTGCCTGATTAGCATGCTCCTCAGGCAAACAGTCACTTATTATTTTGTGGTCCTCTAACTTTACCTGTTCTTGAGAGTTTGTGCAAGGCACATAATGGTCTACAACACCGTCCTCCTTGCTGCTATTAAGCAACAATGAAGAATGGGCAAATGAGTTTCCATTTTCTGCTACTGTTTTGTCCTTGGGTATACAGGAGCCAGCACTGTTTTGCTTAGAGTTCCCATCAAACTGACAGTCATCACAGCTTAGAGAATTTGAGTCTCTCTCACCAACTCCATTGACAGTCTGATAGCCTGTGATTTCTTCAACTATTGCAGAATTATTAAATCCCTCTGCACAGATATTCACCTTTTTAACTTCCCTTTTGTCACAGTCATCCAATATAAGACATCGACAAGCTCTCTTAGTCCCAGGAGAGACTGCATCATTGTCCGACACTAAGCTTTTACGCTCCAAAGATTCCTTTTCTGTTTTAGTAGGCAAGTCTTCTTCTGAACTGTTGGGTACCTCTGAACGTAGACAGCGTTTAATTCTTTTCAAAACTGGTGATACAGGTTCTCCTTGTCTTTTCTCACAATTTTCCACAGTTTGTTTATCAACATTGTCTTTTTCTGAAGTAGAGAGTCCTCTCTTTCTAGGGCTCACCCATGATTCCCGAGCACTCTGTTGTTTCAAATCAGTAGTTCTTCCACCATTACTTCCCTTCTGAGTTTGCACAGAATCTGGCCTCTTCTTTGGTGACCTTGACCGTACTTGGGGATGGGGTGAAACCTCCTCCGGATGAGCAATACTACGATTTCTTAATGTTCGACCACAAAAGTTTTCATCCAAGCCATTTAAACCCACTGTTGATCTTGTAACACGAGTAGATCGAGAAGCAGCCATACTATGGCAAGTCCCTAAAGTATGTTCATCCTGATCCACTCATTGGGAAACCTTAAAAAAAAAAAAATCCACAATGAAAAAAATTATAACATCCATAGAACATCCAAGAACATCCGTAGAAAAAGCAATTCTGAAGAACATATTATCACACCTATCTAGTGTCAAAATAAACATGTCTGTGCTATGTATTAATACCTCTTCTGTGCCAAGAAATTAAACCTGTAAAAAAATAGTTATTTTTAATGTCGGAATCAGAATCATAAAATCATTCACTGGTTGGCAGGGACTTTGAGAAGCAACCTGCTGCTCAAATAACATTCAAATGAGGCTACATAAGACTACATCCAGATGGGCCTTGAAAACCGTTACGTACAGATATTCCACAGCTTTTCTTGGTAACCTGTTCCAGTGTTTGACCTCACAAAGAAAATATTTTTTCTCACATACAGGTCAGGCCTCCTCTGTTTCAATTTATGATCACTGTCTCCAGTTTTTGCACATTTACATCAATGAAAAGCCTGGCTATACTGTCAGTATTTTCCTCCTCTGAGGTACTAGAATGCTATCTACCAAGTTCTCTCCATTTTTAAACTTTCCATGCAATTGGTTGGATGAATCATTACCAACATTGAAGTAAATTCAGACTCAGTGCTAAACTAAAAACAACCAGTTTGAGAGTGGATGTATTTGAGCCTTCAGGGTGAAAAGCGGGAGTTCTCAATTTGCCCAAACTCAAAATAACATTTTTCATAAGCATCAGTTTAGTCTTGTACCTCTTCTGTTCATTTCATCTTTAAAAAGTCAACATATCAAACAGCACTTTACCACAAATGTCATAATATACATGATCATCAGTAGATTCACATTTGTGCATAATTGTATTGCTTCCCTCTTCCATATAGCCAAATTCCTGATTTCAGAGACCCGCTCAGTTGTCATATGATGTGAAAACTTAAAATTTTAAGTACAGAACCAAACCTTTTATATGTTTATTTTAGGAAGGCTTAAATGACAAATGGAAGAAAACTGTTTCATGAAGTTATTTTCATTTCAGAAATGACTTATGTCTCATGAAGAGACATAAGTGAAAGTATAAATTCTCAAAATTCTACTACTTGGTGTCACGTAGTCTTAGAGCAGAAAAGAGAGAATAGGACAAGAAGGATACACCTCTTAAGCAATTAAGTTTGACACTTTAATTAACAACGTTGTCTGCTTGGTGTTCCTACTGTGTCTACAGTGGTGATTTCGTACTTATACTTCATATGCATGAACTGGTGCTTGTATACTCCCTTTTAACATACAAGCTCATTGCTTTCCAGAGTGCATTCTCATTTGTGGACAAACACAAATGTGAAAGACAAGATCATTTAGATACTCCACCTACACTGCTCTACCAATATACTCAAGGATTAGTAACTGATGTTCAAAATGGACACCATTATAGTATAATAAATAAAAAAGCCAATGTACATTTTGGCAAGTACTTATTGTCAAACTTATATATTATTTCTAATTTCTGACAAGACAAAAATATCGTCTTGCTGTTACTTTCTAAAAATCTATTACTTACAAGAAAATAAAAATCTTACCATTGCAAAATTAGAAGAAATATAAACTTCTGATGTTTCACAGAGTAGACTCTCACTGTACCACCTCAGTAATATCACACACCATTGCTGACATCCATGATGTTATGCAAATGCCTTTTTACTAGTTTACGCCATCACATTAGCAAGATTTTGAGAACTGTTGAGAAAAGGACAAAGGACATCAATAAAACATGTAAATTACTTCATTAAAATTAAGAAAAAGACGCCACAGTATTTAATAGGAGCTCTTTTTTAAGAAGCAATTACCAGCTTTAAGAGTGCCCCACATACAGAACAGTATGTTATAAAGTAATTAAGAATGCTAATGTGAAATGCTAATTGAAATTTCAAATGTAAAATATCTTTCTTGGATTAAGTGATTCAGTATAGCTCACCGAAGACGTGCAACAAAATGAATTCACAACAGAGCCCCACATGAACGCGTTAGAGCCTCAAAACATACTTCAAGAGACACAAGAAAGCAAGTAGTAAAAAACATAGTTAACTGTAATGAATTCTGAAATACATAGTCAAATATAACTAGACACAGAGTGAAAAATAATTATTTCTGCTATTTAACTTTTATCTGCTGAGCAGAAAATCAAAATCTACAATGACTTCAAATCCCAGAATTACCCTTAATAGGCACGCTACAAGTGAACAATTTCCCAGAGTTCACACTATTTTACTCACAAGGAAAATACCACCATTTACTACCTTCTTAATAGCAGAAGTGAACCAATTCTGATAGTGAAAGACAGAAATAAATCTAATGATCCGAAAAATTCTTGGCACTTCGGGTTTTCTCAGATTTGGGCACCAGTGCCGATGCCCAACAACTACAATGAGTAAAAATACTTGGAATCACATCTAAGAAAATCCAGTACTATGGAGATGCGCTAGCTCACTGTTGAACAGAGGTTACTGAATTTTTCTTCATTTTTTTTGACTTCATAAAAGTAAACTTCTTTTCATACAAAGCAGAAACTTCATAGTGCAAACCACAAGCTGACAAGCTGCTCCACGTTTTTCTTTCTACACCATTATTACATTTGGATTACAGATGTACAAAGCCTTGTGAAATGGACTTTTTATTTTGAGCCTAATTATGATTTCTATTGGTCAGAGTAGAAAATGAATTCCCTATGAAGTTGGCAATTCAAAACATAAATTCAAAGGAAGTGCAGAAGAGAATCTGTTTGTATATACAAATAAAAATGAGTATCTATTTGTATTTACAGAATTGTTTCTAGTTACAGCAAAATTAAATACTGAAAGATACTTCATTAAAGATACAGTGATGTTATGGAAGTATCACCAATTCTTCTATCTAGATAATGAAATCAAATGAGATTTCAAATATTCAGTTGAACTTCTGAATTTAACGAACAGTAGGGAACTGTCAAAACAAAAGACAAATACAGAATGGAGAAGCAAGAAGGCAAAGAAAAATATTTAAAAACACAATAGGCAAATTACTGAAAGGAACGAACAAAAAGGAACAGTTGCCATCTAACCATAGCAGGAACACATCCAGAACAGATGAACCCCATCAGGAGCTCCACTACACACAACTGCAGACTTTTTTTTTTTTGCCTCCTTCATCAAGTTTCTTCTATTTTTTATATTGTTTGATATTTTCGGTTACTTAAGTCAATATACAAGTTCTTTATAGATCCCTTTAAGTGACTGGAAAGACACCCAACTACAAAAACACAGACAGTTTTTGGCAGCCTTACAGAAAACAAACATCATATCCCAACAAAAATCCCATAGCTCACTAAGTTTGGTAAAATACAAAATACAGGAAAAGCATGAGACAACATACAACTGTTGAGTCAAACAGAAGAAGGCCTAATCTCAAAAAACGTAATTGCCAGACCATAGATTTGTGTATTTTGTTTCAGGAATGGCTGAACAAGCAACACCAGGCTTTCCACAGATTTGCATATTTCATATCCCTTCCAATTTACTTTCCTCACTGCAGGAAGGAAAGCATCCCTGCTGTGCCTTGTTGCCTTGGGGAGGAAAAGAGGACTTTTCAAACAGCAAAAAGAACACAAATATCACATGAGGAGAAACCATGGGGAACAAAAAAGTTTTTACTCAGTTGGGATTTTTTATTTCTTTTTGAATCTGCTGGGGGGGGGGGGGGGGGCAGGAAGTAAAATTTTAAACAGGCAAGGCACACTGAAATGGCTGCACCTCAATTGCTGCTTAAAAACCAGAAAACAAAAAAATGACTTGAAGATAAATTATTTATATTTCATAAACACAGTAACTTCTTTTTCACCTTGAACAGCTATCTATTCCATGACTAAAAGTCCAATGCAATCATAATTTAATGTTTTGGACACCACTCTTGGAAAAATGTGTGGAAAGGGAAACTTAATATAATTTTAGGTTCAAACTTTTCTTCAGAGAGTGAAATCAATTTTTAATGAAGGGAATATCACAATGAAGACTCAAACTCTAAAGACAGAATCAGCTAAGAAACAGCACAGTCTGGTATGTGCAGTCTACTAGAATGAAGGAGTGAGAAGTCACAGATGAATGCAGAATATCATGAAGATGGAGACAAGGCTTTAAAGTAAGAAAAAGTCTGAATTTGTCCCTTACTGGGAAGGATGGGTAAGAAGTCAGACAGCAAGTGCTGCTACTGAAACCTCACAAGGAGTGGGCATACATTAATCAGCATGGCACTTGGACACAGCAAGACTCTAATTTGCTTACAGAAATTAATACACTTTATGTACAAATAACGATTTGATAAGAACACAGAATGGCATTTCAGGATACGTGCTTTAATATTTGAAAACCTTTGAAGTGTTACACAGATTTATGTGGACTCCACTGATACAAATTCTAGTTAGATCATTATTATTTAAATTAACCAGAATCCTATTTAGTAAAGGTGCAAGCTGTGTATGAAGACCTCCAGCAACAGAAGACACAAATTTATACATACACGGATGACAGCTGAGGAAAGCAGAATGAAGAAACTTCTTCCTACATACGTAGAATAAACCATTTCCTAACTGGGTTTCACCGGTACTTGGAATGTGGGATCCTGGTACAAGCCAATAGTTTAAAGGAAACCCAAGAACTAAGAAACACATGCACAGTTAGAGAAAGTATGTTCAACACAGACCTAAGCAAGAAAAGCAGTATCAATGAGAAGAGGTCAATATGAAAACATGTGGGCTACATCAGCAAACAGGCCCAAAAAGGAGCAAAGCAACATAAGCTTCTACTATTATTGTGTGGTGGTGCTTTATATATTTGGATACTTTAACATTATATACAATATCTTAAAAAGCAAAGAACTAGACAACTCACGCCTGGGTGGCAGAGCATAACAAAAAACTGCAACAGTTGCACAACCATAATACTGCATGCATGGTGATAAAGATCAAAACTTTTTCAACAGCTTGGATATTACAACTGTAGATTCCTACTAGCTAGTAGGGCTCATGTCCCACGCCGCAGTAAATTCCAAAATGACTTCACAAACAAAATCTATTATTTGTTTAGTTACCATTTACATGAACAAATGTGACATATACATAACCATCCTCTCCTGTTTCAGTTTCCTTCTGCTCCAGATGTGTGGGATCTTGCCTGCCACTGCCTCAAAGGAAGACTGCAGAATTTTCTATTTCAGTTCTGAGACCCTTTGATTACATTTCTTTCTATCATCAGAACCTGAGAGTCCTTAATGTATATCCTTTTTCAAAGCATTGTATTTTAATATATTAAAAACAAACAAACAAGCAAAAAAAACACCTTGCCAGATTTTACATTATCTTTTCCAGTTTCTAACACTTCAGAATAAGCATCCCCCTGGCACATATCTCTTTAATACCAAAATACAGAATGTTTTCTGGGAAGGAAAAGAAAATGAGAAAATCCACACCAATGAAAGTAATACGGTGTGACTTCAGAGTTTAAGTCACATGAGCCTATAAGTGTTGTCGCTTTTCTTTAGAATCTCTCAGAAATCACTCTGGATCACTGGCCACTATTCACACTTCAGGACAGAGCAATACACCAAGAGCTTCCCACTGGTGTATCACAGAGACAATATGAAACTGGTTGTCAGAAGTGGCCTTTCGCAAATCTCATTCCTGAATCTTCCGCCAAGATACAAAACAGAATTGACAAAAGCTAAGTTTAATCAGACCAAGCGCATATAACTCAGTCTTCCACATTAAAGTGGTTTAAAAAAGCGTAACATTTACCGTGAATTTCTGTGACTACTGTCAATTACATTGTACAATCAATGAATGTACAGATGTTATAGTTACGAGGTATACCAGAGATCTTGGCTACATAGTTATTACACCAAAGCAGAAAAGACAGGACGCTTACCCGCATCCTGGGTTCACTTATGAAACTCCAATGGAGTGGATCTCCAGAACAGATCCTTCCCCACTGGTGGTCAGCTCTTAAATGGGTCTAGGAGAGGTGCAGCCAGGCTCCCCCCCTTCTGGCAGCAAAGCTGAATTGCCTTCACCTGTGCTCCTGTGGCTGACTCATGGCTCGCCTCAGGGGATCAATCAGAGGTTCAGGCCGTGATTCAGCAGTCCCCATACATACATGCACATTAGAAATTGTTAACCAACTGCTGTATCCATGCATTACAGATGCACACAATCTTTAGTAGATTTAGTAGCAGCAGGACTCATATTTGTTTGCGGGAGGAGTGCTATTACATCTTATGATTTTGCATTTTCCACAGATTATTACATGAAAGGAACCATGAATAGGCTTTTGTGTTCTCACTGGCTGCATGTTTCCCATGATTACACCATTTGCCTTCTCTTCATCATCTATACATTCCAAAACACTTATTCAGACACAGAAAAGGCAATCAGACTACAAATTTTAAGCTTGCATAGCACAGCTGAGATACAGCGCGTCTCAGAAGAATACTAAAGGGTCACCTAAACTAATGAACACCTCTGTGTTATAAAACAGCAACTCTTAAATTCCCTGTAAAGCAGCAGTGTGTTACTTAGAACATTTTCAAAAATGACGTTTATTGTACCTATTGTATCTGTAGCTATTCAAGTAAACAGAATCTAATCACTTACAGAAGTATTTGCCCAGGACAAAAACTAAGAGAACCTTCACTGACCTCAGATTATCAGGACTTCAGTTTCTCCTCAAAAATAAAGCTTTTTGCCTCCTAGCAAAGCGGTATTATCAAATTAGGGATCAATTCCATTTAACAAATTATATCCACCAGTCTCTCAAAACTAAGTACGCCAGCATCTCTTCCTACAAATAACTACATTCACAAGAAATTAGCTTTCAGAAGAACTCATAATATTTTTCTGATTTACACTGCATCAAACACAAGCAAACAATCTACACCCACAGATAATACAGAACAATAAGATGCATAAAGCTGTAACGTAAGTCTAGAAGAAGCAAGAGTAAAAATAAATACATGTCATGAGCATATAAACAAGAGCTTAACCTCCTCTTCTCTACCATAAGCAGCTTTTTTTTTTGCACTGTTTTACATTGAACTTTGATTTTTAAACCACAAACGAAAGAGAAAGGTCAAAACAGCAAGTCACATGTGAATGACTAGCAATGCCCATCTGTCCCTTTGTAATTCTTCCAGTCTGCAGTAGTTTATCTAAAGGCTGCTACCCACATTAGGGAGGACAGATATGACAAAGGCATAATCCCTTT
This sequence comes from Centrocercus urophasianus, assembly GCF_019232065.1. NCBI lineage: Eukaryota > Metazoa > Chordata > Aves > Galliformes > Phasianidae > Centrocercus > Centrocercus urophasianus. The sequence goes on along the minus strand of NW_024884733.1, from coordinate 18,385,510 downwards.
CCTAGGCAAATTCTAAGATAAGGTTGCCAATTTATATAAAAGCAAGTATAAATTATGCAGGTGTAACTACACAGCAGAGCTCAAGAAAGCACTCTATCAGATTTCTTCTCCTTATAGACAAGCCCTAAACCACTTTCAGTTTCTTGTATCTTGGCCAAATTAGATTTTGAGCTGAAATCATACACTGAGGCATCTGCCTTGGATTGCTATTCCCACCCTGCTGCCTTTCACCTCAATTTTCAGTCAAAATAATTAGTCATTTCTGTGCACAAATACAGAAGAAAAAAACAAACACAAACCAACCCTCCTACTGGTGAAGAGACTGCTGACCTTTTGTTCAAGGAATTTGTCTACCTCCATGCTTGGTGAAAGTGGGAAGAAAGCTAAGGGGAATGTTAGGGAAGGAGAGCAGTTAGATCAACAGAGCAAGTGGATATTGACAACTAGGTGAGGGAGAGACTGGAAATCACCAATAACTTGTAGAAGACAGAAAGCTTGCAACAGAACGGGAGAGAAACCAGAACTGGGACCAAATGGGAGCAGACAAGGAGGGCTCCCAGAACCTGGGAGCTCACCCACTCACAGCTGCACACACAGCACCTCAGCACGTCACCCCATGGATTTGCCACATGTATTTGTGACAACTCTGTAAACACAAATAGTTGTAGAACTGTATTATGAAATGAATCTAACAATAGCTCAAAGATGAAAGCATCAGCTTCCCTTTTATCTTTTCAGATGTGTCTAAATGGATAAAATGAAAAGATGCGAGCTCTGTGAGGTGCTACCAAAGCCACAGGAACAGTAAACTAGATTCCACGCTTTAATATACCTACTACTGCTTCATTTTAATTTACAGGAAAAATGCACAAAATTTCAACTACTATAACATCATTTAATACAAATTTGCAAATTAATAAATAATTGCATTCAGCATGATTAAGGACAGTAGCCTTAACTAAACATTCTTACTTTAATGATTGGTAAGTTTAGTAATTGTTGTCTAATACCATTAACTTCTCAAGAAAATTAAAAACAGACTACACCATTAACTTCAATGTACCCCTTAAAAAAATCATATACTTAACCACGTTTCTTGGTTATCACTGACTATCCTTCCTACCTCATTTATCTATTCCATAATACCATCCCAGTGAAACTCACTGCTTTTCTTGTGAAACCTTTCAGCTGCTGAATAAACTTGCTGTTACGCAAAGAAAACCACCTATGTGATTAATATCTCAGATACAACAGATTAAACAGGCTTTTGGAAAGCAGCTCATTAAAAAAAATCAGTAGCAGTGATTTGGTTATAATAACATTTTATTGAAATATTATTCTAGTAAAATAGACTCCAATAGCACTGAATTTCTTAACCGCATATTTACATATCAATAAAGCAAATAAGAAAAATGTGGTTTATTTTCTGTTATTTCTCTAACATACAAAAAATACTAATCACAGAACAAGATATCATTTCCCAAATTTCCCAGCTATTGACAGAAGTTATCAAGAAGTTAATAACAGTGTTAATAGTTCATTTTTGAAAAGAAGTTGAAGGAAAACAGTGCTGTCTGACTTCCTTAAAAGCCCCAAGGCAAGCTGTAGCACCACTGTTCATATGTATAGAGTACAACATTAGAAATGCCACTCTGATTCACTTTCAAAATAACTGCAAGCATGCTACTTTATGAAGTACACTGTAATGCTTGTACTGCACAAAACCGTGTATTTTTATCCCAAACGACTGTCAGTCAAAGGCATGTATTTGACACACATCAGTAAATATACGTATTTTTTTAATACAGACTACTACAGCATCAGCTACATAAGCCTCTGAAAACTACCATAATGACAAAGACAGAAGTACAAGACAGAGCAGTAACACATACTCACAATCAGGTATTCTCCATGTGTTGTGACTGAAAGCGCCACTGCAACAAACGTTAAGGCAAATACCAAAGCAGAATATTTGGGAAATGGGAGCATGAGGCACGCAACCTAAAGGCCCTTCAAGAAAGTTGGAGAGTGGCTTTTTACAGGACCGTGTAGTAAAAGGACTGAAGATAATGGCTTTAAACTAAAAGAAGGAAGATTTAGACTAGATATAAGAACAAATTCTTCACTATGAGGGCAGTGAGGCACTGGCACATACTGCCTACAGATGCTGAGGGTGCCACAACCTTGGAGGTACTCAAAGCTAGGTTGGATGAGGCCCTGGCAGCCTGAGCTGGCAGTGTCCCTGACATGGCAGGGGGTTGGAACTCGATGGTCTTTGAGGTCCCTTCCAACACAAAACATTCAGCGGCTCCATGATTCTACTCTATGATTAAGCAAATTGTAGAGTGCAATCAAATATACAAAGTCAAGCCCGTGGCCCACAGCAAGCACAGAAAAGTCTGTTTTCTCAGAAAGTCAGAGACAATGCATCTGCTCAAACACTTCTCTGATACGTCTCTGTGCTAGAACCTTACCACTGCTGCAGTTCTCAAAATAGTGATTTGTGGCAAAAAACCTTTTTACTCTAGCCTTGCAGATAGAACAGAATTTACTTTCATTGCCTCGTGTTGTTTGGTCTAATACAAATCACAACTGCTGGCTACACTTAACTAAATATGACAGCTTTGCCTTTGCAAATAGTCTTTCAAAGTAATGTTCTTCATGAGCTGAATTTATCAGTTACCCTGAGAACAAGCCTGGCTCACTTCAGTAGCCCCAAGAGTGCCACAAAGCAAAGACATCTTCTCTCATGCCCAACCATCCTGACAGAACAACAGATACCAGCACTTACAAACAGCATCTTACTCTTAAAATTCTGATGAAATCCTGTTTTGCAACTGACAATTAATTTATAAAGCAGACAGATTTCATAGCCATCTACAGTTCGATGCTCATCCTTGCTCAGGTCTCAACATAAGTCTCTTGAATAAGACCACTGTGCACATTTCAGTCTACATGGATTCCTGAAATTTCCACTTAAAAGAATCTGAAGTTATTGTAAGTGCATTAGTAACTGCATTTTTAAAGCTCTTACAGTGACCAATCACTTCTTGTTTCATTGTTGCTCCACATCTGGTCATAGAGAAACCTTTCAGAATGAACACTATTACATATCCTTTCTTCTCAATTCTGAATTGGTCTTGATCTTACACACACATAACACAGAAGTGCTTCCAGTTCAGCTAGTAGATTACTTTGTGTAGCTGCTTGTCTACATCCAACTGCTTCCAGACAGCATAGCTAGCCAGAATTTCCTTGATTTAACTATACAACAGAAGTCCATTTTCCTTTTTTATTTTAACATACATACATAATTTCAATAGACTGTGAGAAGTGTAATTTTGTTCAGCTTGACTGCAATTTCACTTTCTCTTGCTCTGCTCAAAGTCTTGGTAGATCACTATATTCAACTGATGAATAACATACTGTTTAATTTCCTGAATTTTCTGTGTTCTGCCTTGCCTCTGCTCATAGTATTAATTGGAAACACATAAAAAGTTTGTCTGTAATGCACTCACATTTAACACCTCAGTCTTTTTGTTCTGCTTCAATCTCAGTATGAAATCAGCTACCATGAAAGCTCAGCTAAAAGAGTAAAGTTTTTGCACAATACGATCATTTATCAGCTGTTTTTTTTCCCCTGGTAGCTTATTAACTTGCAAAATAGATGCATTTTATAGATTAAAAAATGCATTTCTAAGCCTTTCTAAGATTTTATACTGTTTTTCTAAACCTACCATTAAACTGCCAACACATTTCTGAAATACAGTTTATTCCCTCAATGTTCTTCCTGTTTACTTTTCTCAACTTTGTGATACAAGGAATACCCAGGTATTTAATTAATTTTAATTAATTTTAATTAATACCCAGGCTTTAATTATTATTGTTCTCCAACGTTATTTTGCTTTGCAATAGCCAGTTTATTAATTCCTGTACTTGCAAAGAGGAATTCACTTTCAAAATTCTGCTCATTGCTCAAGCATAAAATGAAAGACTGCCTACAAAGTGCCAAACTCCTCCCAACTGTATTATTCCTTCCCACTTTATAAATACTTTCAATACTTTATCATGCACTTTCTAAATACACACCACGTTTCACATACTGAGAAGCTGTACTACATTTACAGTAGAGCAAAAAAGACTTGCCTGTTACTGTCTAAGCACATGAACGTATCTGTTCTCTGTGCACACAGGTACCCAGATCCCTTTTATGTTATGACTACCCACTCTGTAAACTTCACTTCTTTAGAAGCAAGTCTATTCTTCTAAACTTTCTTATTTTCAAACATCTTTCCTCACACTGAGGCAGATCACAGGCCTGTGCAGTCAGTACCTTGTCTCCAGCAACAGGTGTAAGCAGAGGCCTAGGGACGAACTGAAAACACAGCGCCTTTCCCACTTCCAACTACTGTCAGTTCAGAGTCCTCCCAAGCCACGTGTCATTTCTGCCCGTGTGATAAATTGCAGTGCATTTCTCTTCCACAAGAAAAGAGATTCCCTGTTGTTCCTTGAGCTCCCATAATTTGTTCGCACTAAAGCTAACGGACCGGCTGTGTTTGTAAAGGAGAGATCTGATATTTCTTTTTTTTCTTTTTAATGGATATCAAGATCCATAATCTGGCAAAAGGAAAGAAGTAATGATGAAAGATTAGATATCCAATACAGGCCCTCTCATGACAATTTCCATTTTAACATACAGGGATGACACTTTTCTGTTTTACTCAGTTTTACCATCAGTTTCACTTCACTTCATCTGTACACATTTTTTCAGGAATAAAGAAGAAAAGATCCATAGTATTATCAAGGATGGAAAGCTGCTGCATAAACAAAGTATACCTATGCTACAATGGCACAAATGTTTCAAACAAATGCAGTGAGTACCAGTAATTTTATGTTACGCTTTCGGTTTTACCTCCTCTAATAGAAAGCAAGACCTCAAGGTCTTACATGACACCTTGGCTTTTGTCACTGTATTTTCCTGAAGCTCATTTCTGACACGTCTGACTTTCCGTCTTTGTCTCAAGATGACAAAACTCATGACTAGAGTAGTATTTTACTATTTTCCTATTTAATGAATTTTTAATTCAATTGTTCAAATTATGATTGCACTCAGTAAGATAACAATTTGAGAATTTAACTCTATATAGAAGTATGTCTGAATATGCTATCTACAGTTCTTAATAATACAAGTTTCCAAGAAAGAAAGATGGATTCAAGTTCCAGATTCAGCCACTAGAGAGTTTCTCAAAGCACAACAACAAAGGGGAAGAGCTACAGTCAATCTTCAGCATATTCTACCAGACTCAGGCAACAGGAAGGAGCTGTCAGCAGCCAGGTCAAAGAGTGAATTATATAGTTTCCGTATCTATCCTAAGCAAAGGCAAATGGATTGTCAGAGTTCAGATACCTTCTCTAAATGGCTGATCCATCACACCAACGCAAATGTGTGCTTGCAGTTAAGTTCCTGCTCTCATGTACGGCCTTTGCCCCTGCCCTACACACACCTGTCTCACACATTGCGCGCTGAAAACCCCAACTTAAGCAACTGCAGAAATCTTAGACTAAACGGGGAAATTATTTATGTTGAACTTAGATTAGCTTGTACAAATATGTTGTAAAGAGGAAATTCTCTTATTGTTCTCCCAGTGAATCATTCAGTTACACACATTCAATTAAAATGCTTATTTCTTACAAGACTGAAAACAATGTGATCAGCAGCTCTCTGAATCTGCCACAGACAACTTGGAATCTTGGCAGTATGAATTTAAAAACACTCAATAACAAAGCCAGAAGTCACTTTCATTCAATTTGACAAACATAATTCACATTTGCATTTACACAGAAAAAATATCAAGCACAAGACTATGTTGCTCTCTTTTAATAATAAACTGCTTGCAGTTTATTATTTGCCAGTGATGTCGCAGAAAAGCCCTTCTGATCCTTTCTAAAGCATAGTGCTTTTCAAACTACTGTAAGAAATTTAAGAGAGCTATGCCAAACCAAGTGCTCTGCTCATTCCTTTCTTAGTGCCTCTGAAGAGCTGACATCAAGTATTAAGCAAGGATTAACCTGACAAATTTAATTTACATGCCATCCATAAAACTGCTTAGCTTTATGATTTAAAATATTACCAAAACCCTGACTGCCAGTTCTTACAGAACATCTGCAATTATTGTCTAATACTAAAGCACTTCTCTATGAATAACTGTATTACCTACAGCATAACGCTGCAAACATAAAAGAGGAAAAAGAAACACAGGAAGAATACAGCCCCTAAGAGCAGCTCTTGCTATACCTTGAATACACAAAGTGCTCATAACTCAGTGACGAATTCTCTCCTATGGCAATAAGCAATTAATTACATTCCTTTCTTGATAACATGAGAAGAAAAAACGTGAAAATCCCAGACGTTTAATAACTAGTTTTACTGTATCTAGAAACACAAGAGGTACTGAAATACAATGATCATACAGGGCATAGCAGACCTGAGGATTTACCTGCTGTCTGTTCACAGAATTAATGGATATTTTATTTGGCTTACCGCCCTGCTGTTCTGCACAGAGGAACTGTCCCAAACCTCTGATCATTCTTGCTGCACTTTTCCATGCTAAGCCTGGCAGATGGATCAGTGCTGAATAAAACATTCAAAGAATGGGCTACATTATATGCCATGGATTTTTTATTTATTTTTTTTTTTTTAACCACAGAACAGTCATGTTTTATGTTATGAACTCTCCCCAGTAGCAGTCAACACTACTTACTTTTTTTTGACGGCTTGTGAAAACTATTATGTTTTATATCATGAATTATGTTTTTACAGAAGCATCTATCAGAACACTTTTCGGAGCAGTAATAGCTGACTTAAAGCCAGGGAGGTCTTTTTTTACTCTTATGCATTACCTCACATTTCTGAAAATGAGATTCTGCTTCTATTTTATCCCCCATTCAGTTCTGTGAGCTCCTTCTATAACTCTGCCTGTAGACAGTGATGAAATCAAGTCATCAGACTTCTATCAGCTCTAGATTATTATCAAGGCTTTTTCTGTCATCACTGAAATAATGTTATCATCATATCACTGCTCTAGAAGTATTTGAACAATTCTAACTGTATGCTAACATTTCAAACACCTGCAGATTTTGTACTGCAGAGAAAAGAAAAAAAAACAAATCCTTAATGCCATCATGAAAACATTTAATGCAACGTCCAAAGGAATACATGCATTCTCTCAGCACAGGTTAAATTTTCAAAGCACAGGTTAAAGCCTTCTTTTTACAATTATGTCTACGGGATCTATAGGAAGAGCACATACAATGAGTTCAACGAGTCACAGATTAAACCCTGACATTAAAATTTCCAATCACTATTTATAATGAAATTAATGCTCTATTAACACAAACACTACCCAACTTTGCCCAGCGGGTTTGTAAAATGTTTGGACTGTTGATAAATGTCAAGTCCCATGACTGACAAATCCGCCTGGATTTGCCGGGTGAGGTGGGTGCTGCTTCCTCCTAGGAATGCTACATGCAGACTGTTTGGATTGCCTTTGTTTAACTGAGGAAATACTAGAAACATTTTTATTCACTCTCAGTCGAGAGGAAGAGCAACCCTATGGTATTTGTGATTTAAACTGAAGAAGTAAAATTGTAAGCATACGTGCAAGTTAGCAGAATAATTAAAAATACATGTGGCCATTCCAGGAGACTACTCTGAAGACAGCATTTTCATCAATAGTGGATGCTATGATTCAATGCAAACACACTTTTTTTTTTTTTTTTTTTTTTTTTTGCAGCTGATCTCCTATCAGAATATGTCTTAATTTAAACAGGTTTCCATTGCTGTGCCTAGCAGGTAACTTCCACGAGGATCATTCTGTATCTGAATTAATGCAACTCTCTTTTTTCTACCCTTGCTCTACCTGTATCTACTCAGATGCTATTCCAAAGAGCTTTTTCCTAGATTATTGCTGTATCCTAGTCTCCACTTCCCCACTATTTTCCTAATACAGCACACAATGCTGCATCCACCTATCATCTCCCTCCTTACCAAAGGAGCTGACACATACTCTGGTAAGCCTTCAGTCATTCTCTGTTTAATTTTTCAACAAGACTTCCCAGGTGAGGTTTCATTTTACAGTTAAGTGATTTAATCTACAAACAGAGGCAATCCCACTCCCCATGACCCTGATGCACCATCCTGATTTTTCCTATGCATTTGCCTTAGTATTCAATTTGATCTCGCAATGAGCTGATTTCAAAAATACAAACCCTACAAAAGAGCCATTATTTTTCTGCTGGTTTAGCTCCCTGGACAGGCTTACAGTAATGGTCAGACAAGCACAGGTGCTACCAGAAAGCAAGGGCCAGACCTACATATGCTGGTGACAGATAGCCACTGGATCAGGTTAGCTGTAACGTGAAGCCCTACTCACAGGCTGCCCCTTACCCTTAGCTCTTTACAAGCCTAAGGAGCACAGTTACTTCGTTCAACTCAGAACTCCAAGTTTCCATAACGAGAATACAAATATTTGATAACTGATGCACAGAAAGCAACTCAACAACCTTACGGTTTCTATCCGTATTGACCAGCTATAACATACTTTCTACTGGAGTTGAGAACTCCCTGGGGGGAAGCATTCTTCACATCCGCTTCTGCCAAGCAGGGGTCACAGAATCTGCTGTACTTCACTCCATTCTCATTCTGCTTTACAGTTGGTTTGAATACAAAACTGTTAAAATTCCTTTGAAAACTTAACTAAAATTCAGTTGATGCATGTCTTCACTGACAGAACCTGAGATACACAAAGAAGGCAACAGAGAAAAAGAAATAAGTCTTTCTGCATTCTTATTTGTAACTGATTCAAACCCTTGGGCTCTTTTCAACATCTTTTCGTTATGGAAAATAGTCAGTGAGAGTCGAAATGAAACAGTCATCAGACTTCACTCAGAAAGAATACAACAGTAGAAGTGTAAGAAAAACAAATGTTGTTTCAAAGCAGTAGCACTAGCTAATCCGCTAAGGAAGCTGCAGGGATTGCTTGTATGCAGTAAAGGACCCATTTGAGGGAGGATATGTACAAACATTACATATCAGCTCATATTACTTCTGCAAATCAGGCCTGCTGAGAGAACAGACAGGACAAGAAGAAACGTCCACATGATCACCTGGTACACATCATACAAGAAAGCCATAGTGACACATGAAGCAAGCCTGAAAAGGGTACCGAGAATATTACAGACTGAGCCCTCCCAGAGCTCTGCTGATTCTCACAGAAAATCCCCTGACTCTTTTTATGAGAACTCCTCAGGTCAAACATTCCTTCTCTGCATTCAGAATTCTGACAGCAGAAAAAAAAACAACAACCTTCACATAATGAAGGAAGCTTAAATAAAATCACTTCTGGGTTGTGATTAGCCAGGGATATTGTCAGCTTATAACTGAAAATCACAAATATTAACAGGAAATAAATAACATAGAATGCTGGTGGGTTGGGTGGTTTCTGGTGGAGGGAGCAGGTGAATAAAAAGGGAAAGAAAAAAAAAAATCTAGATCTTAAAAGCAGGAAACCAATTCCTTTACATATCTGGAGAATTTGGAAGGTCCCAACAGCAAAATGGGCTTCTCCATACAGCCTTCTTTTATGAGAGTAAATACCGAGGATTCTTGAGGATTTGCAAGATTCTCTTTGTTTCAACTCGAAGGCAAATCACACTATGGGTCAATAACCTCACCATTATAAGAAACAGCAACAAAAATGTCTTGAAACAAAACATGAAGTAGGAAAAAAAAACTCTGAAAAAGCTTCCCTTTGGGGTGGAGGAAAGCTTATGAATTCAGACATGATACAAAAAGTCAGTGTTGCTCATTGTCCTTTCGAGCACAAGCTGTGAGATGGCAGCAACTATGAGAGGAACCTTTTCTATCTAAACTATCTTAGGAATCCTCTTAACAAAGGATCAGCAGATTCCCAATTACATGATCCAGAGAAATCTACAGCTGATCTCAGCAAAGAGAAATGAGATAACTACACTCTGTTCTGTAAGAAACCCATTTTCTCCCAGATGGACTTAAAACTATGCAAGCATATAGGAAATGTAATCACATTGCTGCAGATTCTACACTGATACCTTGAAAAATAATTTTTCAGCTTTTTGGCATTTTTTGCAACACATGAGACATAGCAGAATTTCCAGAAAACTGATACAATGGAGATCATGAATTTGCTAAAATCAGAAAATTGATTTAAAAAACACATATGAGCTGCAGCAGCTTTCTACTTTGCCTACTTTTCTCTAAAGGACAAAACAACTGCAGACAAGATGCAGACTGGAAAGAATTGAGAAGTTCTGATGAGCTTCCTTTTTCCCAGAACTTTGCTTTTGAGGAAACACCCAGAGAGCAGCGCTGGCAGCTGAGCAAAACAGACACCTTGTCAGATCTCTTCAAGGGGCAATTTAGATAGAGCAGTTACTATCAAAAGCAATCTAATCATGTATAAATAACAAGTAAGACTTGCTGCTCATTACACTCTGACTTTCAGAGACAGATACACAGAGAAAGTGCAAGTAAATAACAAGAAGGCAGTAGGCGGAAAACATGTACCAATACATTCTAACTTTAGAATGATTTGCAAAATACAATTTCAAAAGTTGCCAAAGACATTCTATACACTTGGAAATGGAGAAAAAAAAAAAAAACAAAAAACACCACCAAGCAGAAATATAACAGCAACAATCTGTCATAATGTTAATGGTTTCCCACTACAAATCCTTTAGTCAGTCACAGCCTACATGGTCCCTCACACTTCTCTACAAGAAATACTTCTCCACATCCCCAGTAGAGAACAGCTTTCTCCCCCCAGCCGTCCAGCTGTCTGGCAGTCCTGACAATTCCTTCTCAGTAACAGCTCGCTCATCAGGTGGAGCTTAAGGAATAGGTGCATTTGTCTCTGCCCAAGACTTAAGCCTCTGTGCCCTTACGCTGAGACACCGTGACCCCTTTACAATACTCTACAAGAAAGCCTCTGTTCTGTAGTGATACGTATTCCAAAAAATCTGTGGAAGACTTAAAATACTTGAGGGAAGTAATAAATTCCTGCTTTAATCATTCTAATATAGCAGACAGTGCTTGCTTTCTTCCTTTACCCATTTTTAGAAAACCAGTAACAGCTTTGAGGACATATTTATTTAACTAAGTTATAAGAAACCCTCAGAATTAACTTTCACCTTGTCCAAATACTGCATCAGCACCTAAAACCAGTGCCACATCCGTGACCAACACCTTGTTCCTCAGTGATCAAATGAGCAACTTTTCATCAACCAGAACAAGCAGAATGATGATATCCTGTAGAGCTGAAGTGTATATAAAGTTTAATTCCTACCCCTGATCAGATGGAAAAATGCAACAGAAGCCAAATTACAATGAGGAAGAACTGGACCAAAAATATTATTTCATCTCAGTCCTCAACTCTCTTTAAATGCCAAGAACATCGAAGAATTCACTGAACCCTTTTTCTAATTGCAGGGCATAGACCTATGCAACACAGAGATTGGCCTTCATTATTCATTAAGCCCAAGACAGCTTTGTCAAATTTTAAGAATTAGAAGAGCTTGAACAAGGTCACAGGAAAAGTACTCAGGTGAAAATTTTCAGAATAAATTATTAAAATGGATTTGGTTCAAAACACAGTCGGTCAAACTGACTGGTAGCTCTAATCCTAAAAGCACTAATAACACTTCTGTTACAAAGGTAGTTCCTTCATTTAATCAAAGGTTTTCAAGTTACCTAAAAAATCCTCAAAGGAGAGATTTTGTTTAGAAACAGCCTACGTAATAGAAAGCATGCATTTCTATTCAGCCTCTTCAATGTTACTACTACTACACAGCAATGTGGATGAAAGACTAAAATCTAGTCCAAATTCAAGGAACACAAACCAATTTTGAAGAACACTACTTACATAATAAACTCTTTAAGAACTTGAAGATCTTTGTGCTGATTATCACTCAATATACATCTCTCAGATAACAGCTGTTATCTCTGTTTCACAGTGAGAAGTAGAAGCTGCATGATCTGCTCTGTTTTAAAGCCTACAATACATCCAATTCCCTCGCTCCCTAGGATTAATCTTTTTAATTTTGCTTTCTGTCAGTGATGTTTTCTGAAAGACTTTGACTCCAGCCCAGTTTGTTTCCAATGGTTCATAAATAAAAAGCAAACACAAACAATAAGCCACCACACAGAAGGAAGTCAAAAGATAAAAAAGCATGCCTATTCAAGCGATTTTCAATATTACATTACACAGGTCTTATATAAATACTTTATAAAGCAACACTTTGATGAACATATTTGAGACATCTTTTCAAACTACATTTTACAGACTGTCACATCAGAATTTTCTCCACCACACGGTCCACATTTTTTGTTTGGTTTGGTTTTGGTTTTTCATTTGTTTGCTTTACTCATGGCCAGCAACATTATAAAAATCATAAAAATGTGGAGATCTTATGCTGACAAATCTCCCCACCCCCTCTGCCAAGGACAGGCCAACTACACCCAAATCACCTCTAAAAGAAGGCTATTTAATCTTTTCTAGAGCATTTTCAGCAACAGATATCCCATTACCTCCCTCAGACGTTCAACCCTGTTTTTATCTATCCACAGAGCTGGAAACCTTCATTTGTGCTATTTAGGACCATTATTTCTTGCCCTACCTGGAGAGAACAGTTCATTACATTCCTCTCTGCAGCGATCCTTACCATACTTAAAGCCCTGTTATTATGCCTCCCCATCTCTGCTACAGTCTAAACAATTTTAGTCCTTCTGGTCCTTCCTCAGAAGCCATTACTGCAAACTTCCTAAAATACTCTTCGATTGGTCCAAATGTTTGAAGCACAAGAACAAAAAGCAGAGACAGTGCATCATCTGAGGCCTAACACTGAGTGCTGCAGAAGAAATTCACATCTTACACACAACAACAGCCCAGCTCCTACATCCCAGAGTGACTCCCAGTGTCCGTTTTTAAAGCTGGTATGACTCATTTGTGTTCATTTTGTGATACAGCCACTTATTTGCAGATCTGTTGCCCTACCAGTTGTCTCTCATTTTAAGTTTATCGTTGCTACCCAAACATATTATTTTACCTTTCCCCTTTGCTGAAATGTAACCCATGCATTTCCTTCAGATCATCTGTCCAATTTGTTGCAATCATTTCACACTGCAGTACCTGTATTCCCCCCACCCTGAGCTCTACTGCAGCAATTAGTAAATCTCTGCTCTATCATCCAAGTCACAAACTGAAAGACTAAACGGGATTAAACTCACAAAATACACCTGCTGAATCCCACATGCTGCACTCCTTCAATTTGAAACATCCTTAGAGCATTTAATTAACAAGTACAAACCAGCATGGCAAATCTTCTCTGACAGTTTCTATTTTTGGTGTTTCTGAATTCTTTATCTGTGGAGATAAAACTTCCAACTTCAGCACTACTGTGCTTTGTCACTCTGCTGGAAAACCTTCATACACAAACACACAGGGGAGGCCTTCAGCACTCTCTTCCCTCTTTAAAGCTTTAGTGGCAAAGTAACCTAGTTGCACAGCTCTAACAGTTCCGAATTCGGGCCACTTTCCTGTTTTTCTTGCCTGTAACAGAGATACTACAATGACACATTCACTCCAAGAAATCTCTAGCTCTGAAAAATTCAGATCAGATATATAAGTACATACATGAACCAATAATAAAAAAAAAAAGGCAAAACCAAAAAGCAGGATGTTGTCATTTATGCATCAACATGAAAACTGCCAAGAACACACAGTTGCTTTTGGACGTTTATATTTTCTTATTAAGTATTAAACTCAAATCACTGCACTTTAAGGACAAAATCAGACATGTCTCAGGACAGAGCTGGAAAGGACAAAATCCCACTGCTCTGCTACCAGCCAGGATTCTCCGAAGGGGAAGCTGTTGCTCTGATCCTTCTTACAGCAGTTTGTCTGGCACATATGCACCCAATTAATCAAAGCAAATATTTGTGTTTAAATACTGTTAACTGAACTACTAAAAACACCTTTAAAATCTTGGACAATTAAATTTTCTATCTTGCCAACAATCATATTCTATGTCTTGTGACGAAGTTTGATACACAGAAACAGAAAGGGAGAGCAGCTAATGGAACAGAGAAAACATTGTTACAAGGGGAGTCAGCTGTTTTCAGAAGTAACAAGATAGAAAGCTTTCAGCTTAATGCAAAGCAAAAATATTTAAATAGAGTATCAAGTAAAAGTTTAACCAAGGGCCCACGAGCTCTGAAACAAGCAACCAAAAAGGAACTTGGTCATCACAGAGAACCGTCCTGCTGCATTTCCAAAGGGCCAAGGATTGGAACAGCTGATCTTTTGGCATGTCCACATTTAGCTGAATTCGTTCTAAGCATTAAAAGCTTAAAGTAACTTTCAAGAACAGTTGCTGTAATTTAAGCTTTTGGTCTGAAGATATAAAAACCTCCTCTATGACAACCGTCTGTATAAGCAGAAGTAATTAAATACAAGCCTGTAACTAATACACAGGACTGAGACACAAACTGTAGAATTTATCAGCCTATTATGCTACAAAACCAAAACTGAGCATTTTGCTTTGATTATGAAAACGCACATAACCTTTTGAAAAGCCTTTTGTTTAAAGAACAACGTCCAAGAAGAAAGTGCTACTAAATGCTTACCTCTGCATTTCCTAATAGTATTTCAACAGGTTTTCACAAAACTAAAAGAAATGCTTAGAAAAGTTTTGCTACAGCAAAGGCAGTTTTCGAAGCACAAGCCACGTTTATGGTATTGTTATAGCTAACAATATTAGACTTAAGTGTAATGTTTATCAGAAGCAAGTTTTTATAAAAAGCAGCCTGATTTCCAGCACAGTACACTTAATTTGGAAACTAAGAACTTTCTCCAAAAGTGCGAAAGTTTCCCCTTTCTGCACCTTCTCTCCCGCCTACAGAGGTGGAAGATTTTTTTCTCGTTTCCAAGATTTTAAGGACAACTTCTACAAATATGTGCCTGGAATAATCCAAGTATATTTAAACCAACCCCAAAGGAAGGGAACAATAGGTCTCCCAGTACTGCAGCTCTAGAATTTATGTCAGTACAACGTAAAGGTATGGATACAGGCAAATGCTAAATACCTGCAAAGCAAGCTGCCTCATGCAAATCTGGTTCTTTACGACTAAAGAAACCTGTAGCAACAGTTCCTGCAAAATGCTAAGACTTCCATTTTGGGGAAAGCCCTAAGAAAGCAACCACTGACAGAGAAGCTGCAAAGACATGAAAGAGAGCTTTTCAAATGTGAAAGACTTATTTTTAAAAAATGGTAATAAACATCTGGAAATGGGACAGACTGCCAAGACTTCTATTCCAACTCACTGAGTTCATTTTGAAACATGAGGAAACTGTTCCCTATTTCACTTACCCAACACAGTGGCAGAAGAGCAAAGTGGAAGCCTTATCACCTTGCAGGCACCAGGCAACTATCAGTGACAAGATGCCAATCTACTCCCAGTACCCAGAACAGTCTGTAAGAACCAGAACCCAACATTTCCTCCAGTCTCTTGGAAATACTGGGAGAGGGAAGTCTCCATTCTGTATGTGGCAGACAGCAAAGGGGATCCGACATCACACTACATTGGAAATGCCAATAAATATCAAGGCAGCCAGGCATTGTTTAGCAATAGAACAGAAGGCCATAGGATATCCTCCTAAACTGTGTGAAACAGATCTAATCATTTTTGCATACTAAATGTGTAATACTGAGTTCAAAAATCCCATTTACTAGTTCTCATTTTCCAGACATAAAACACAACTGAACTTCACTAAATTGCTCAGTAAATAAGCTACTTAATACTGCCTCTCTCTTATTAATTAGATATTTGTAGTATGCAATGCAAAGAAAAATCATTTTAGTTTACAGTGGTACAACTGAGAACTGCAGGAAGTTCTATTACTGGACAACAAAACAAATAGACACATCAGAATTTCAGTTTCAGGTCATAACTGCTGCTCCTTATTGACACACATGGCCACAGTGCAAAACAATCCTTCACAAAAAGTGTTTACTGTAATTCCAGGACATACCACATTTCTATGAAACAAGCATAAAACTTGCACCCAAAGTTGCTCACATTCTGAATGACTCCTCAGAAGCCACATGCTGAAGGAAATTGCTAACTAAACCCTTCTACAGCAAGGGAGTTTCATGAACGGCTTCAACTGAGTGAAAATTTCACCCAACTAACACTAATATTTTACTGCATACACTTTTCCTTAAAAGAACTGAGTTTGTCTCCTGCAGACAACTTTTTCTTCAACCAATGTTTTTCCAGTCCTTGCATCAGCAAGGGGGAAAGTGTTGTAATTAAATGTAAGCAGAAATACATGGAAAAGACACATCTTTAGGGGTTGTAAAAGTCAGTATTTAATACAAAATATGAAGTATGCTTAAAGTTTTGATCTCTATATGTTATTAGTTTAGTAGTAATGGCAATATCAATGGAAAACACACAAATACACCTACAACCACCAAGTAGCTATTATAGTTCATCTAATAACGACTGCCTACTTACTGCTGAGTAACAGTTGGAAATCTGAACGCCCAGAACACCTGGGTGTTCAGATTTCTTTTATGAAAGTTTTGTTATCATTATGCATCAGCCTCAGTCTAAATTAGTAACAGAAAGAGTTTAACCCCAAGACCACAGCCCCTGTCAGCACTCTGGGATAATCAGGGAGAGAACACAGGATACCATAAGGATGACACAGAACCTTAAGTTCTCCCATTGCTATCAGGGCTGGGTGACAAAGGGGAGCTGGGACAGCTGGGACACATGGGCACTACGGAAATCATTGCTCTAAGTGGAACAGGAGACTGAGAAGTATTCCACAAGCTTGGGACATACAGAGATCAGATCTGCGATGTCTTTTGTGCTCTGCGACAGGAGCTGCAGGCATCCAACAGCCAGGGCTGACCACAGCAGCAGCACAACGTGCCGGCACCGCGCGCGTCCGAGCCACGAGAGGCCGGGGGACCCACGGCCGCAAACGGCCTCGGTCAGGAAGGACCGAGAGGCGAAGCGGAGCCGGAGGTTCCTCGGCCCCTCTTGGCCAGCCGGCAGCCCGGGCCTCGATCCCAGGCGCTGCCGCACGTTCG
The DNA here is from genome assembly GCF_019232065.1 of Centrocercus urophasianus. Lineage (NCBI taxonomy): Eukaryota > Metazoa > Chordata > Aves > Galliformes > Phasianidae > Centrocercus > Centrocercus urophasianus. The sequence continues at coordinate 18,368,314 of NW_024884733.1, read as the reverse complement.
GCCCAGAGGCGGCCGGAGGGCTCCACCGGCGGGGTGGGGCGGGCGCCGCTCTGAGGAGCGAAGTGCGGCCCGGGTAGCGCGAGGTGAGCTGAGGTGAGGCGGGGCCGGGCCGGGGCGGGGGAAGGGAGGGAGGGCCGGGAGCGGAGCCAGTAGCGCTTCCCCGGGGCGCCCGACCCCGCCCCGCTTCCCGCGCGGTCCGGGGCACGCCGGCGGGGAGGAGGCTGATCGCAGGGTCCCCGCCCCCCGGGCCCCCGTTACCATTACCCAGCACGCCCAGCGCCGCGCCGCCATCCCGCAGCCGGCCCGCTCCCGCAGGAACCGCGCGACCTCGCGAGATTTCCCCTCCCCGCTCCCCCACTTTCCCTCCTCCTCTCCCATCCCCGCCCCGCGACCCGGCCCGGCCCCGCGCGCACACGCACGCTCGCTCAGACCCAACATGGCGGCCGCGGCGCCGCGCACGTGTCCCCAGCCGCGCGGTGTCAGACCGGGCGCGCGCACGGACACCCGTGCACGCACGTAACGCCTGGGAAGGGGGGTCACGGGGAGGGACAGAGGGGATGAGGGAGGGGGGAGGCGGAGCCGCCGCGCACGCGCAGGAGGCGCCGCTGCCGGCCAGCTGATTCGAACGGGGCGCGCGAGCCGCCACCTCCTCCCGCACGCGGTGGTCACGTGGGGGCTTCCCCCCGCTCCTTCCCTCCTCCTCCTCCTCCTCCTCCGCCTTCCCCCTCCCCTCGCGGGTTCCGAACTCGGCACCATCCGGGTCCCCCATTCCCC